>NC_073389.1:50974088-51039088 GCF_028641065.1 Leucoraja erinaceus
GTGACTGCATAGTCTCCTGCAGTCGCCTAAAAAGTCGCCTAAGTGGGACAGGCCCATTGGGAAAATATAAGGATGATGAACTTCTCCATGAACGAAACACAATGTCGATGCAACCGTTTGTATTAAAAATGAAATGACTGATCAGTGATTGCAATAATGCAGCTTTGCATGGTATTCCTGCAATGTAAATTCTGTAGTACAAAAATATCCATTGGAAGTTTCGATTTAGACTTTAGAGATACAGCGCGGAAACGGGCCCTTCTGCCCACAGAGTCCGTGCCGACCAGCGATCATCCTACACGCACCAGGGACAATTTACAATTTTTTGACGTGGCCTATTAACCTGTAACAAAGCCGGAGAAAACCCACACAGTCACGTGGTGAATGTACAAACTCCATACAGACAGCACCCGTAGTCAGGATCGATCCGAGTCTCTGGCGCTGTAAGGCATCAACTCCACCGTGCCGACTTTTTTACTTTCAGTAAGATTTTACTTTTCATTTTGTCTTCACTTCCTGACAAAAAAATCATCAGGATTAAAACTTTTGTTTAATTTCCAACTATTCAAGTGCATAGTAATATTCTTTGACCTCGCAAAAGTAAGTGGGCAAAAACGGCACATTTATTCGGTGTGGGCTGGGAGGTAGGTGGGAGACACAGTGTCCTTTTGTTTCGATTGGGGCTCATCAATGATTAGTTCCGAGATACAGCGAGGAAACAGGCCCTTCGACCCACCAAGTCCATGCTGACCAGCGATCACCCATACAAGATTCAAGATTCAAGATCAAGATTCAATTTAATTGTCATTTGGACCCCTTTGGTCCGTGACGGTGAGGTGAGTCGTCGGCACCAGAGTCCCCGGTCTTCTCCTGTTGGAGGCCGCTCCTCATTGCAGCCCCAACGACAACGGAGACCCGACAAGAAAAGGTCGGGTCTCCAGTGCAGGGAGAGATTTAAAAGTTCCCCCCCTCCCTCCCACCCCACCCCCCCCCCCCCCCCCCCACACACACACCCCAACAAAAAATAACAAAAACTACATAGAAACATAGACAAAAAATAATAAAAACGCGGACGGGCTGCAGAGGCCGCTGCTGACGAGAGTCGCGCCGCCTACACTGTGTTCTATCCTACACACTGGGGACAATTTGCAGAGGTCAATTGGCCTGCAAACCTGCACGTCTTTGGAGTGTGGGAGGAAACCTGAGCACCCAGAGAAAACCCACGTGGTCACAGAGAGAACGTCCAAACTCCATACAGACAGCGCCCGTGGTCGGGATCGAACCCGGGTCTCAGTAAGGCAGCAACTCTACCACTGCGCCACTGTGCTGCCCCTGATAAAACATGTTGTGCAGGAGAGTGGCTGGTGAGGGGTATTTACACCAGGGGTGGGGAACCTTTTCATGTTGGAATGCCGCATTAAGTTAGCTGTAATCTAACAAGGCCACATCCAAGAAACTTCAATTAGATACACTTCACGACATTTATCTTGAAAGTTGTTGAAGAATTCTATTCCTCGTGTTCTAGCCGTAAGAGTGCCCAAAGCGAGTAACTCTTCGTGGCAATAAAATAGCCCTCATGACTTGCTAATGTTTTAATTGTGGCCGTCAGTCAGGGAGGATTCTTTTGTTGAATCTTCTTTCACTCTTTGGTATTTTAAATACGTTCATTTTAAGATTAAAATAAAAATAATAAAAGACGAACAAAAACATATTAATAAAAATAAAAGGATTTGTTCTACAAAATTTGGATTCATTCGAAAGGCCGCACTTAAGGGCCTAGAAGGCCGCATGCAGCCTTAAGGCCGCAGGTTCCCCCACCCCTGGTTTACACTGATCAATGTCCTGATTTGAAGGGCTGGTAGCGGTAAAAATAAATCATAACATTGTCTGAATGTCTGGTCAAATTTCTAACACGCACCAGAAATGTTGCTGATCATTTTTTTCTCTGGGAAGAATTTGATTTCAGATTCTTCCAGTTTTCACAAACATTGTCATTGAGCTCGCATTTTAAGCTCACACTTTAAGGCTCTGCTATTTGATGGGTCATTACTCCAAGCGGAAACAAATGCAGACTGCAGCGGGAGTGGCAGGTCAAGCTCAACAGGAAGCTCCACTTAAAGTTTAATCTAAAAGAGCAAGATGAATTAAGGGCTGATAAATTGCAGCATTATTCACCTCCGCTCTCGCTCTCTCTCCTCTGCCTTGTACGTCGCAGCTGTGTTTAGTTCAGTTTAGAGACACGGCGCGGAAACAGGCCCTTCGGCCCTCCGAGCCTGCACCGACCAGCGATCCCCGCACACTAACACTACCCTACACACACTGGAGACAGTTTACATTCGTACCAAGCCGATTAACCTACACTCCTGTAGGTCTTTGCAGTGTGGGAGGAAACCAAAGATTTTGGAGGAAACACACGCAGGTCACGGGGAGAACGCACGGACAAGCACAGGTAGTCGGGATCAAACCCGGGTCTCTGGCGCTGTCAGGCAGTGACTCTACCCCTGTGCCAGCCCGCCATCCATGTGGTACTTGATATTGCCGTTGACCCGATCTGAGCCCACTCATTCCAGCACGCTTCACTGGTTTTGATGCATAACCACGATGACTCTCATTCTTCAGGTTGTTGTCTCGTAGTAAATGTTGTTTAAATGAGACCCAGCATTGGAACGGGAGAGTGAACTTGCCCTGCAGTCTTGAAAGCCAATTCTTGGGGTGGCTCCGTGGTATTGTTGTTGCCTCATTACACCAGAGACCCTCATTCTTCAGTTGCTGTTGTCTCGTAGTCCCCAAGATTGAGAGGGGATCTTTGTTTAAGGGGTTGGAATGAAGATTGTTCCCGATGGTGGGGAAGTCCAGGACCAGGGGTCACAGCTTAAGGATAAGGGGGAAATCCTTTAAAACCGAGAGGAGAAGAACTTTTTTCACACAGAGAGTGGTGAATCTCTGGAACTCTCTGCCACAGAGGGTAGTTGAGGCCAGTTCAGTGGCTATATTTAAGAGGGAGTTAGATGTTGCCCTTGTGGCCTCAGGGGGTTGGAGAGAAGGCAGGTACCAGAGACCCATATTGAATGGCGGTGCGATCCGAATGACTTCAGGTGCTGTCTATGTGTGGAGTTTTGTACATTCTCCCCATGATCGAGTGGGATTTCTCCAGGTGCGCCGGTTTCCCTCCCACACTCCAAAGACATGCAGGTTTGTAGGTTAATTGCCTTCTGTACATTGTCCCCAGTGTGTAGAATCACATTCAAATAAGATCAAATAGAACAGGTTGCCCTAGTACAACTTTAGGCTGTGCACGCCATACGCAAGAAGAAAAAGTATGTTGAAAGTGGAGCTGGTCTAACATAGAACCAGGACTCGGTGGGCCGAAGGGCCTGTTTCCATGCTGTATCTCTGAACCTAATTAAAACATTGCTTCCTGACAAATTGAATAGCAGAGTAGATGATGGGCCGAATGGCCTAATTCCGTTCCTGTCACATGAATGTATGGAAACGTACATGTTTAATCCACAAAAAGTGGTGATTATTCTCAGCAACTTCAATCAAACTTTTTTTTTATAAACAGGAGAAAAATATATTTAATTTTGAAAGGAGATCAATGATTTATGGTTTTAAGAAGCGGAACTATTTGGATCTAGTTATTTGGCTCTTTGGGGACATGGGTTACATTTTTGGGTTGAAGTAGGCTTCTGTCAATTCAAAATCTTTCTCAAGTTGATGCCCATTATTCTTGAAGATAGACACAAACAGCAGCTGGAGAAAATGAATAGGTGGCTGGTTGTGTCGAGACCCTTCTTCAGACTCCAGTCTAAAGAAGGGTCTCAACGCAAACAGTTAGATAAGGCGCTTAAAGATGGCGGAGTCAGGGGAAATGGGGAGAAGGCAGGAACACGATACTGATTGGGGATGATCAGCCAAGATCACATTGAATGGCAGTGCTTGCTCGAAGGGCCAAATGGCCTACTCCTGCACCTATTGTCTATTGTCTATTCCTTTTCTCCGGAGATGCTGCCTGACCCGCTGAGTTACTCCAGCTTTTTGTGTCTATCTTCGGTTTAAACCAGCATCTGATGTATTCAAGAGAGAGTTAGATATAGTTCTTGGGGCTAACGGAATCAAAAGGTATGGGGAGCAAGCAGGAACAGGGTTCTGATTCTGGATGATCAGTCAGTGCTGTCTCGAAGGGCCGAATGGCCTACTCCTGCACCTGTCTTCTATGTTTCTATCTGAAGTTCCTTCCTGCCCCGTTCTTCTTAGTCGGATTTCGCTGGATGGTTTGTGTATTCACAACGCATGTTATTTATCAATGCGCAAGTCCCCAAGTTTAGACATTAGCACGTACCACACGATATGGGTTTTCATCGCATGGCGGATCATTTTTCATCCTTCCTGTGGTTGTTTCACACCAAGAGCTTCTCATTGCTCTTGTCATTAACGTTTGCTGCATTTGCACATTAATTGGCCATTAAAGTCATGACAGAGAGTCTATTCCGATAATTAAGAATGCAAGAAACCTTTTTAACAAAATGAGAGCGATTTAGCCTCTGCCCTTGAAAGGAACAATTACAAATGGTGACATCTCATTCCGTAGGATGATTGAAAAGCAAAAAAAAAAAGACACAAAATGCTGGAGGAACTCAGCAGGTCAGGCGGCATCTCTGGAGGAAAGAGTTGCCCGCCGTTAGTACATCTTCCCTGGCAGACAATGGACCATTGTGGGCTCTACCCTTCCTGCAGTCATCTGTTGATACCCTTGTTGGTCTGGACACCAAATGCTGGACTAACTTGACGGGACGTCGAAGCATGGAAAAATAGGTGCAGGAGTAGGCCATTCGGCCCTACAAGCTAGCACCGCCATTCAATATGATCATGGCTGATCATCCAATATCAGTACCCCGTTCCCGCTCTCTCCCCATATCCCTTGATTCCGTTAGCCCTAAGAGCCAAAATCTAACTCTCTCTTGAAATACCCAGTGAATTGGCCTCCACTGACTTCTGTGGCAGAGAATTCCACAGAATCGCACGTCAACACTATCACACACACACACACACAACACACTAGGGACAATTTTTACATTTACCAAGCCATTTAACCTACAAACCTGTACGTCTTTGGAGTGTGGGAGGAAACCGAAGATCTCGAAGAAAACCCACGCAGGTCACGGGAGAGAACGTACAAACTCTCTACAGACAACACCCGTGGTCGGGATCGAACCCGGGTCTCCGTCGCTCCATTCGCTGTAAGGCAGCAACTCTACCGATCTGCTCATTAGGTTCGCTGAAGAAATGAAAATTCTAAGGTTATAATAAAAGGAACAATGTTTTTGTGCAGGCAGGAACTGTAGACGCTGGTTTACACCGAAGATAGACACAAAATGCTGGAGTAACTCTGAAAGTGCAGGTAGCATCTCTGGAGAGAAGGAATGTGTTTACATTGCGCCAAATGTTATTCCCTTTATCATGTAACTGTACACGGTAAAAGTCTCGATTGTAATCATGTCTTGTCTTTCTGCTGAAGGGTCTCGACCCGAAACGTCACCCATTGCTTCTATCCAGAGATGCTGCCTGCCCCGCTGAGTTACACCAGCATTTTGTGTCTGACAATGTTTTTATGTTGTCTGAGTCTTTGTGCGTGTGATACCGCTGCCAGCAAGATTTTAATTGAACCTGTACCTCGTTGTACTGTTGCATACGACAATAAACTCCACTCGACTTGACATTAATTCCATCTTCCAGCACTTGGCCCACAGGCTTCTATACCGAGGTGCTACAAATGCTTGTCGACAGACTTAATTGCTGTTAGTGGCTCAGCGTCCACCATTTGCTCAGGCAGTGCACGCCAGGTACACTGAGTGCTAAAGACCCACGCTCTTCCTTTTAGTTTCAAACTTTCCGAAACAGTGCGAAACGCAAGCAGATTATTTAATGGCAAGAAGGCAGCAACACTGCAGCAGCTACAACAACAAAAACGACTTTATATACGTAGTATATATTTTCTGCTCGTCTTTGGAGGGTGGGAGGAAACCAGAGCACCCGGAGAAAACCCACGCTGTCGCCGGGAGAACGTGCAAACTCCGTGAAGGCAGCGCCCGTAGTCAGGATCGAACCCGGGTCTCTGTTCAGGCTTGTGACCCACAAACCTGCACGTCTTTGGAGTGTATTTTGAGGACAAGGTGTCACAGTTTAAGGGTAAGGGGGAAATTTTTTAGGACCGAGATGAGAAAATCATTTTTCACACAGAGAGTGGTGAATCTCTGGAATTCTCTGCCACCGAAGGTAGTTGAGGCCAGTTCATTGGCTATATTTAAGAGGGAGTTAGATGTGGCCCTTGTGGCCAAAGGTATCAGGGGGTATGGAGAGAAGGCAGGTACAGGATACTGAGTTGGATGATCAGCCATGATCATATTGAATGGCGGTGCAGGCTCGAAGGGCCGAATGGCCTACTCCTGCACCTAATTTCTATGTTTCTATGTTTCTATGAAACCGGAGCACTGGGGGGAAACCCACGCTGTCGCGAGGAGAGCATGCAAACTCCGTGCAGGCAGCGCCCGTAGTATGGATCGAACCCGGATCTGCGTTCAGTCTTGTGACCCACAAACCTGCACGTCTTTGGAGTGTGTTTTGAGGAAACCGGAGCACCAGGGGAAAACCCACGCTGTCACGGGGAGAACATGCAAACTCCGTACAGACAGCACCCGTGGTCAGGATTGAACCAGAATCTCTGGTGCTGTGCATGCCACCTTGACGCCCCCTTGGATAAATGGCTGCATTTTTTTCCCACCCCTATCTGCAGTTTGATGTAACTTTGCAATGACTGGTACATTTCCCCAACTCAGTAATTGGCCTAGGTAAATCATCGTGTTCTGAAACGGCCTTTTTCGAGCGTTGTGATGAGCTGCTACACGAAGACAAGCTTGTCCTTCCTGAAGTATCCTCCCTTACAAGTGACAGCATCTCACAGTAATAACCCATTTTCCATGTCCTTTGGAGAATCAATTTGATGTTGAAAAGGTAAACATTTTAAATTCGCAATTAATAGACACTACCATTTGCATTGCCTCAGGCGTTTGCAGAATACAAAATTTTGTAAACCACAGAGGATTATGGTGTACCATAAACCTGAATCTCTTTCACCCCTTCACTAATTACCTTTACTTAATTTATAATCTAATTAAGTTTTTAATGAGTGATATAAAGAGAAGACATTATGAAGCCTCGAGGGATATGATTCAAATCCTAATCAAGAGTTTGTTGGGTAAAATTTCTCTTCTAAATGCTTGGATAATGTATTACATGCAGTACATTAACATATAAAACTCTTAAGGGATTGGACAGGCTTGATGCAGGAAGAAAATGCTCCCCATGTTGGGGGAGTCCAGAACCAGCGGGGGGGTCACAGTTTAAGAATAAGGGCTAGGCCATTTTGGACTGCGATGAGGAAAAACGTCTTCCCCTAGAGAGTTGTGAATCTGTGGGATTCTCTGCCATTGAAGGCACTGGAGGCCAATTCATTGGATGTATTCAAGATAGTTAGATATATCTCTGAGGGCTAACGGAATCAAGGGATATGGGGAGTAAGCAGGAACGGGGTACTGTGTTTGGATGATCAGCCATGATTACATTGAATGGTGGTGCTGGCTCAAAGGGCCAAATGGCCTACTCCTGCACCTATTTTCTATGTTTCTCCATTCATTCTTTTTTTTTGCTACAAATTTTAAAATGTTTTTTTTTTACAATTTGTATCCCAGTTATTTCCTGTTTCGTTGTCAAGTTCCTACCCTGACCCTTCTGCACTGACGTTGTCTCCGACACTCTTTGTTCTAAGTTTAGTTTCTTGTCACGTGTACCGAGGTACAGTGAAAAGCTTTTGTTGCCTGCTAACCAGTCAGCGGAAAGACGATACATGATTACAATTGGGCCATCCACAGACTGCAGATACATGATAAAGGGACCAATGTCATTAACGTTTAGTGCAAGGCAAAGCCCGATCAAAGATAGCCTGAGGGTCTCCAATGAGGTTGAGGGTAATCGTGTGGGATGGTTCTAATGCCTGATGACGGCTGGGAAGAAACTGTCCCTGGATCTGGAGGTGTGCGTTTTCACACTTCTGTACCTCTTGCCTGGTGGGAGAGGGGAGAAGAGGGAGTGACCGGGAGTGACACTCGTCCTTGCTTATGCTGCTGGCCTTGCCGTGAGATACAAACGGAGTCCTTGGAAGGGAGGTTGGTTTGTGTGATGGTCTGGGCTGCGTCCAAAACGCTGTGTAATATCTTGCAAAAACTGATGCGACATTGATCCCATGTATTTATCATTTTAACAATGGTCCCGCCCTTTGCCTTCGTTGGGGCGGTTTGCAGAGGCCAATTGACCAGCAAACACGCACGTCTTTGAGACCCAGGCAATGTGCAAACTCCACGCAGACAGCACCCGGGGTCAGGATTGAGCCGGGGTCTCTGGCACTGTGAGGCAGCGGCACTACCAGCTGCGCTTCTGTGCCGATTTGTGAGCTTGGAGTTGTGTTGGGGTTAGAGATATAGCGCGGAAACAGGCCCACCGAGTCCGCACCGATCAACAAACCCCGACCAGCGACCAGCAAACTACCCCACACACACTAAGGCACAACTTCACATTGACACCAAGCCAATTAACCCACAGACCTGTACGTCTTTGGAGTGTGGGAAGAAACCGAAGATCTCGGAGAAAACCCACGCAGGTCACTGGGAGAACGTACAAACTCCGTGTAAATAAGCACCCGTCGTCGGGATCAAACCCGGATCTCTGGCGCCGTGAGGCAGCAACTCTACCGCTGCGCCACCATTGATGTTGGGACCATAGTGATGTTTCATGGTACTCCTCCCACACGCAAGAGACTTGGCCAGCTTTATTCCTTTATCATCTGTGTAAGCAGATAATCCCCTGAGCAGCATAATTTTTAATCATTGATAATTGCATGTCAATCCTTGGGAGTGAGTGTTTAATGCATTTGAAATAAAGTGAGTTTGCCATTTAAGGTTACAAATTACTTTGTTTTTCCCCATCATTTAATTCTCTAAAGCGCTCTAGCACAATGAATACAAATGCTGTGGGTTTTAATTTGTAAAAGACAAGTAAATTCTGCATGTACAATTAAAAGGAATTTCACTGTTTATCTTGGCTCCGACTCCCTCTTCAATAGCCGCCTTTGTTTGCATTTAGTCTGATTACGAGCGTGATCCTCCATAATCATCCAAACCTCTGCAGTCAATATCTCGCCTTAAACAATGCCTTGTTCTCTCATTGTATCTATGCTTGCTGGAGTCATAGAGTGACACAGTGCGGAAACAGGCCCTTTGGCCCAACTTGTTTGCAACATGTCCCAGCTACTGATAGACAAAAATGCTGGAGAAACTCAGCGGGTGAGGCAGCATCTATGGAGCGAAGGGAATAGGCAACGTTTCGGGTCGAAACCTTTTTTTCAGACTGATGTGCGGGTGGGGGGGTGGGGGGGGGGGGGGGGGGTTGGGGGGGGGGGGGGGGAGAAAGGAAAAGGTGGAGCCAGAGGGCTGAGGGGGAGTTGGGAAGGGGAGGAGAAAGTAAGGACTGCCTGAAATTAGAGAAGTCAATGTTCATACAGCTGGGGTGCAAACTGCCCAAGCGAAATATGAGGTGCTGCTCCTCCAATTTTGTGGTGGTCCTCACTGGCCACGGAGGAGGCCCAGGACAGAAAGGTCGGATTTGGAATGGGAGGGGGAGTTGAAGTGCTGAGCCACAGGGAGATCAGGTTGGTTATTACAAACCTAGCGGGGGTGTTGGGCGAAGCGATCGCCAAGCCTACGCTTGGTCTCACCGATGTACAGCAATGGACATTTTGAGCAGCGGATGCAATAGATGAGGTGAAGGTGAACCTCTGCCGCACCACTCATGTGCCAGCTACACTAGTCCCACCTGCCAGCGTTTGGCCCATATCCCTCCAAACCTGTCCTATCCATGTACCTGTCTAACTGTTTCATAAATGTTGGGATAGTCCCAGCCTTAACTACCTCCTCTGGCAGCTCGTTCCATACACCCACCACCCTCTGTGTGAAAAAGATACAGCTCAGATTTTCCCCATCACCATGTCCTCTGGTCCTCGATTCCCCTCCTCTGGGCAAGAGACTCTGAGCATCTACCCGATCTATTCCGCTCATGATTTTATACACCTCTATAAGATCACCTCCTCAGCCTCCTGCGCTTCAAGGAATAGAGACCCAGCCTACTCAACCTCTCCCTATAGCTTAGACCCTCTCGTCCTGGCAACATCCTCGTAAATCTTCCCTGTACCCTCCCCAGCTTGACACCATCTTGCTGATTGCAATCAGCTACCTTTTGTATTATGTAGGAAGAGAACGGCAGATGCTGATTTACATCGGAGATAGACACAAAATGCCGGAGTAACTCAGCGGGACAGGCAGCATCTCTGGAGAGACATTTCGGGTCGAGACCCTTCTTCAGTCTGGGGAGAGGGAAAGGAGAGAAATGGAAGGGTAAGGTGTGAAAACGAGAGATCAAAGGGGTTGCAGATGAAGAGAGTAGATTATTGTTAGCTAGGGGAAGGTGACAACGAGGCATACAGAGTAAAATGTAATCGGGAGGACAGTCGGGGTAGTCGGAGAACTAGGATGGGGGAGGGATGGAGAGAGAGGGAGCTGACTTACATCATGCTTATTATGCAGCAAGAGGTTTCTTGTGCTTGTGAAATGACAATAGACAATAGGTGCAGGAGTAGGCCATACGGCCCTTCGAGCCAGCACCGTCATTCAATGTGATCATGGCCGATCATCCCCAATCGGTACCCCCGTTTCCTGCCTTCTCCCCATATCCCCTGACTCCACTATTTTTAAGAGCCCGATCTAGCTCTCTCTTGAAAGCATTCGGAAAACCGGCCTCCACCACCCTCTGAGCCAGAATTCCAAACTTGACCATCCTTATTCCTGATGTTTGTGGCTTAAAATATAGTAGTTGGTTGAGCTGCTGCATCACAGGTTCGATCCTGACCTTGGGATGCTGCCTTTGTGGAGTTCTCATGATCGCGTGGGATTCGACCGGGTGGTCCGGTTACCCCCCCGCCTAGAAACATAGGAAAATAGGTGCAGGAGTAGGCCATTTGGCCCTTCGAGCCAGCACCGCCATTCACCATGATCATGGCTGATCATCTAAAATCAGTCCCCTCTTCCCACATTTTCCCCCATATCCCTTGATTCCTTTAGCCCCAAGAGCTATACAACTCCCTCTTGAAAACATCCAGTGAATTGGCCTCCACTGCATTCCGTGGCGGAGAATTCCACCGATTCACAACTCTCTGGGTGAAGAAGTTTTTCCTCATCGCAGTCCTAAATGGCCGACCCCTTATTCTTAAACTGTGACCCCTGGTTCTGGACTCTCCCAACATGGGGCCCATTTTTCCTGCATCTAGCCTGTCCAATCCTTTAAAAGATTTACATGTGTTTATCCCAAAGACGTGTGGGTTTCTAGGTTCAATTAGTCTCTTAAAATTGTCCCAGGTGTGTGTGGAGTGGATGAGAAAGCAGGTTAACATAGAACTAGAACGAAGATGGTCAGCTAGGATCCGGTGGGCTGAAGGGCCTGTTTCCATGCCAAATCTTTAAACCAAACTCTACCTTTTGTCAATATGAAAAAGGGAAATGAGAGAGAGGCAGAGGAAGACACAAAATGCTGGAGTACCTCAGCAGGGAAGGCAGCATCTCTGGAGAGAAGGAATGGGTGACGTTTCAGGTCGAGACCCTTCTTCAGACTGAGAGTCAGCGGAGTGGGAGACAGAGGATATCGATGGTGATGTAGAGAGATATACATAGAAACATAGGAATTAGGTGCAGGAGTAGGCCATTCGGCCCTTCGACCCTGCACCGCCATTCAATATGATCATGGCTGATCATCCAACTCAGTATCCCGTACCTGCCTTCTCTCCATACCCCCTGATCCCCTTAGCCACAAGGGCCACATCTAACTCCCTCTTAAATATAGCCAATGAACTGGCCTCAACTACCCTCTGTGGCAGAGAGTTCCAGAGATTCACCACTCTCTGTGTGAAAAAAGTTCTTCTCATCTCGGTTTTAAAGGATTTCCCCCTTATCCTTAAGCTGTGACCCCTTGTCCTGGAGCAATTGAATGAATAGAACAATTGAATGAGAGATAGACAAAAAACTAAAGGGCCTGTTCCACTTGGTGATTTTTTTTCGGCGACTGCCGGCATCATTGACTGACGTATCAGGTCAACGAAATATTCGCGGCGTGACGCGGCGGTGACGTGGGGTAATGACGTAACGCGCGCGATGTTTTTTCAGGTGTCGCAACATTTTTTTTGTCGCCGCTGGATTTTGAAATGTTCAAAATCTTTTGGCGACGCTGATTTGACGCCGGCAGTTGCCGAAAAAATCGCCAGGTGGGACAGGCCCTTGACAATGACAAAGAAGTCTAGACATTGTCAGCTGTGGCCAAAGTGAAAACCAGTTACATACAATGGGACTTAAAAAGACGACTTTAAAGCTAGTACAGAGAAGGTTCACCAGACTGATTCATGGGATGTCAGGACTTTCATATGAAGAAAGACTGGATAGACTCGGCTTGTATTCGTTAGAATTTAGAAGATTGAGGGGGGATCTTATCGAAACTTACAAAATTCTTAAGGGGTTGGACAGGCTAGATGCAGGAAGATTGTTCCCGATGTTGGGGAAGTCCAGAACAAGGGGTCACAGTTTAAGGATAAGGGGGAAATCTTTTAGGACCGAGATGAGAAAAACATTTTGCACACAGAGAGTGATGAATCTCTGGAATTCTCTGCCACAGAAGGTAGTTGAGGCCAGTTCTTTGGCTATATTTGAATTGAATTCTGTCTTTAATTTGTGTACTAGTCATGTCTCTACTATTTATTTCATTCCGCTTACATGTTTTTCCTCTACTTGCTAAATTTTTGTAAGGTGTCCTTGAGACTCTTGAAAGGCGCCCATAAATAAAATTTATTATTATTATTGTTATTATATTTAAGAGGGAGTTAGATGTGGCCCTTGTGGCTAAAGGGATCAGGGGGTATGGAGAGAAGGCAGGAACGGTGTACTGATTGTGGATGATCAGCCATGATCATATTGAATGGCGGTGCAGGCTCGAAGGGCCGAATGGCCTACTCCTGCACCTAT
This sequence comes from Leucoraja erinaceus, assembly GCF_028641065.1. Taxonomy (NCBI): domain Eukaryota; kingdom Metazoa; phylum Chordata; class Chondrichthyes; order Rajiformes; family Rajidae; genus Leucoraja; species Leucoraja erinaceus. The sequence continues at coordinate 50,987,258 of NC_073389.1, forward strand.
TTTCTATGTTTCTATGTTTCTATGAGTTGCGTGGTTTTAGTTTTAGAGATACAGTGTGGAAGGAGGCCCTTCGGTTCCACTGAGTCCACGCCAACCAGCGACCACCATCCAGGATTCAGTGTTTAAGAAGGAACTGCAGATGCTGGAGAATCGAAGGTACACAAAAAAGCTGGAGAAACTCAGTGGGTGCAGCAGCATCTATGGAGCGAAGGAAATAGGCAACGTTTCGGGACGAAACGTTGCCTATTTCCTTCGCTCCATAGATGCTGCTGCACCCGCTGAGTTTCTCCAGCTTTTTTGTGTATCCAGGATTCAGTGGTTGAGTGGAGACCTGCTAGAAGTATATAAAATTATGGGAGAAACCTAGATAGTGAGGTTGGTCAGCATCTTTTTCCCAGGGTGGAGTTGTCGAAGACTAGAGGGCATGTCTCTACGGTGGAAGGGTTAAAGTCTACCAAGCCCATGCAAGACCCTTTCTATTGATTATAGATCAAAGACAGTCTCGATCCAGAACGTCACCTGTTAATTTTCTCCAGAGATGCCACCTGAACCGCTGAGTTGCTTCAGCTTTTTTGTGTCCATACGCAATATCTGAATATTGACCCCCATTTATTGACCCTCATCTTAAGCATGTGTGGGAGAGGATGAGATGACTGGGGTGTGTTACACCATCTGAAAAAAAAATACCCCTGCCAACTCTCTTTGCTTTATGGATCAATTGGCAGCTTCCTCACTAAGCCACGAACCAGCAGATTCTGCTTTGCCTTGAAGGCAAAGCGCAAAGCCGTCTTCAGTTAATAAAGCTGAATTAAGGTGGGATTTGCTGCTGCTGCTGCTGCTTAAACATGTAGGCACGGTTTATCTATTGTGTAAATTGGAGCTAAATGAGTAAAGATTGGGTATGCGTCACTGCACTAAAGTAATCTGATTATTGGATTGTGCGGCATCAAAGACTGAGAAAGGGAATTCATTGATTAGCCCGAGATGCGATTTTACAATGTAATTGATCTTAGTGTTCTAGCATCTAGTATTATCTAATTATATATGATTATCTCCTGCAGCCTTGTTGTCACAGTGTTCCCTTGTATCGAGATAACTCTGTTATCAATAATGTTACAAGAATACTTTTGACTTTGACGAACTGCATGTTATGTTTCATACTGCCCACGATCAGTTACCAAATATGTTTATGGTTCTTATTTTTAGTTTAGATTTGCTACTGACAGTGTTTCTAACTGTTTAACAGTGTTAGATATTAAGACACGGAGGCGCAGCGGTAGAGTTGCTGCCTTACAACGCCAGAGACCCGGGTTCGATCCTGACTACAGGTGCTGTCTGCACGGAGTTTGTACGTTCTCCCCGTGACCTGCGTGGGTTTTCCCAGAGATCTTTGGTTTCCTCCCACATTTCCAAAGACAATAGACAATAGACAATAGGTGCAGGAGTAGGCCATTCGGCCCTTCAAGCCAGCACCGCCATTCAATGTGATCATGGCTGATCATCCCCAATCAGTACCTCGTTCCTGCCTTCTCCCCATATCCCCTGACTCCGCTATTTTTAATAGCCCTATCTGGGTCTCTCTTGAAAGCATCCAGAGAACCTGCCTCCACCGCTCTCTGAGGCAGAGAATTCCACAGACACAACTCTCTGTGTGAAAAAGTGTTTCCTCATCTCTGTTCCAAATGGCTTACCCCTTATTCTTAAATTGTGGTCCCCTGGTTCTGGACTCCCCCAACATCAGGAACATGTTTCCTGCCTCTAGAGTGCCCAAACTTTTAATAATCTTAAATGTTTCAATAAGATGCCCTCTCATCCTTCTAAACTCCAGGATAGACAAAAGTGCTGGAGAAACTCAACGGGTGCAGCAGCATCCATGGAGCAAAGGAAATAGGCCAGAGGACCTGCCTCCACTGCCCACTGAGGCAGAGAAGGCAGGTACAGGATACTGAGTTGGATGATCAGCCATGATCATAATGAATGGCGGTGCAGGTTCAAAGGGCCAAATGGCCTACTCCTGCACCTATTTTCTATGTTTCTATGTTTCCACTTGTGGGAGAGACTAGGACTAGAGGCCACAGCCTCAGAATAAAAGGACTCGTTTTTAGGAAGGTTGGGGAGTTTCTTTAGTCGGAGCGTGGTGAATCTGTCTCCGAAGACGTCCAGGTTTGCAGGTTAATTGGCGTGGTATAAATGTAAATTGTCCCTAGTGTGTGTAGGATAGTGTTGATGTGTGGGAATCGCTGCTCGGTGCGGACCAGGGTGCAGCCAATGGGCCTGATTCCGCACTGTATCTCAAAAAAAAAAAGTTGAATCAATTTTTGAAAAATCTACATGTTATTTCTTGTTGGAAATGTTGAAACATATAAGGAAGGTGAGAAATGTGTATTCTGTTTAACCCAAGTGTTTCCATACTGGGGAAGCAAGATGGGAAAATGGCGAACATAGGGAATCTAACAAGGAATAGATTTCTCATGTTGTTTAGGTGCTTCAGCACAGCTCGTTTAGTTAAAATAAACACTGTGGATTGTCAACAGCTGAGGGTAATAAAACTAATCAAGGGGTGCTGACATTTATGGTGCCTATTTGTTATACAAATGGGAGGAGCGGGAGTGGGCATACTAAGTAACAGGGAGCTTAAGGTTAAAGATTACTGTGGAAAGATAAAGATGAAAGGTTAATGAGACTTTGACATTAGTAAAATCCTCAAATAACCATTGTGTTGTGAGAATATAAAAATGCTGTTGTTGCTGTGAATCTCTGAAACACTTTGGGTTTTCTCAGTATTTTTTTTATTTGTGCACACTGTTAAGGCCAATAAACTGACTTGTTTGAGAGACTCATCACTGATCGACGAGATGTTTTATTTTGAGCCTGTGCCTATTTGAGCTGGGCCCCAAGTAAAGCCAGATTCAGGGTTTGGGTATAACACAAAATTCCCTCCGATACTATTCGATCCTCTTTTTGCATTTAATCTCAGTAAAGTTAACTGTCAAGGACCATGTGCTGTATAGTTATAGATAGATAGGGTGACGCTGTGGTGGACTTGCTGCCTTACAGCGTCGGAGACCCGGGTTCGATCCTGACTGCGGACGCTGTCTATATGGAGTTTGTACGTTTTCCCCGTGACCTGCGTGGGTTCTCTCCGGGATCTCCGGATGTACAGGGCTTGTAGGTTAATTGGCTTGGTGTAATTGTAAGTTGTCCCTGGTGTGTGTCGGATAGTGTAAGTCTGCGGGGATCGCTGGTCAGTGCTGGCTCGGTGGGCCGAAGGGCCTGTTTCTGTGCTGCATCTCTAATTTAAGCTAAACCACCTTAAAGCGGCAAGTCAAAGGATGTCAAAGGGACACAACTGAAGATGTGTCTGATTGGTAGCAAAATCACCCAGTGTATTGTAGTCAATTGTAATGAAAAACCTGCGTGATCGTAACAACCAGTCCTACTAATCAATATCAATAACAAATAAACCTTTGTCAAAGCTGTACGTCAAAGGATATCCAAGGGCCCTTGTGCAGTGTGACTATCTTAAGCTGTGTCATACTGTAGCTTCCACAGCAGTAGGCAGGAATGCATAGGCCAGTTAGTTTAACATCTATTGTTGGCAGCGGGCTGGATTCAATAATCAAAGGGTAAATAACTAATCATTGAGGAAAGCTGAGTGTAATCAATACTTTTTGAGGCTTCTGTGCAATCGGTTTGCCAATGTGGATCGTTTTGAAGCAGCGGTTTTTTGGTGCCCCTCAATCACTTGGCCGTTACTTGACCAGCATGCATTGATGGGCCGAATGGCTTAATTTGTCTCCTATCTCCACTGAACTCATTGTGAGGAAATTATTTATTGTGCGATTGCACTTCAACAATGAAACACCATGGGACCATTGGTGGGAACGGTGCGTGTTCCTGGTTGATCTGTTTGGCTGCAGCTTAATGATACCAGGGCTCCTCTGGTATGTTTAGACAATTCACAATGTCATAAGGCTGGGGTCAATTACATTGTGAAATCAATAAACTTCACTTTGACTGTCATTGTGGTCCAGTCCATCGATCAGATTGCATTGCCAGCGAAGGATGTCATCTTGGCACCACCATTGCAGATCATCGAGTATTTTCATTTAGACTGTCGAGCAATCAGTGAGCAGGCTTGGATTCACTGCCTGCAATTTAGTTTAGTGTAGAGACACTGCATGGAAACAGGCCCTTCGGCCCATCGAGTTCACGCTGACCATCGATCACCCCGTGCACCAGTTTTATCCAACACACTAGGGACAGTGTGACAGGGACACTAGATTAAAGGGGAGGCCATTTAAGACTGAGATGAGAAAAAAACTTTTTCACCCCGGAGAGTTGTGAATTTGTGGAATTCCCTGCCGTACAGGGCAGTGGAGGCCACATCACTGGATGGATTTAAGAGAGAGTTAGATAGAGCTCTAGGGGCTAGTGGAATCAAGGGATATGGGGAGAAGGCAGGCACGGGTTATTGATTGAGGACGATCAGCCATGATCACAATGAATGGCGGTGCTGGCTCGAAAGGCCGAATGGCCTCCACCTGCACCTATTTTCTATGTTTCTATGTTTCTATGGCAGTTTACAGAAGTCAATTAACCGACAAACCTGCACGTCTTTGGAATAGTGGGATGGAACTGGAGTGCCCGGAGAAAAGCCGCACGGGTCACGGGGAGAACGTGCAAACTCCGTACAGAAAGCACCCGTAGTCGGGATCTGAACCCGGGTCTCTGGCGCTGTGACGCAGCAACTCTTCCGCTGCGCCACTCTGTGACATCGCACAGCAAAAAAACACGGATGTTGCATGACCCTGAGGCTGAGTTCCTCCAGCACTTTGCGTTTTGCTTAAGATATAGATATCTGCAATTCCTTTTCGTTTCTCACCAGGGCCCATCCCCTCTCTCTCCTCTCCTTGTTCATTTTTATTTGCAATGTGATTTTCCATCCCACAGTCCTCCTCCCAGGTTACTGAGACACAAAACCCACCCCCACACAATTCCATCTGACCATCACCCCATCGATCATTGAAAGTAGGCATGCAGGTGCAGCAGGCAGTGAAGAAAGCGAAAGGTATGTTAGCATTCATAGCAAAAGGATTTGAGTATAGGAGCAGGGAGGTTCTACTGCAGTTGTACAGGGTCTTGGTGAGACCACACCTGGAATATTGCGTACAGTTTTGGTCTCCGAACCTGAGGAAAGACATTCTTGCCATAGAGAGGGAGTACAGAGAAGGTTCACCAGACTGATTCCTGGGATGTCAGGACTTTCATATGAAGAAAGACTGGATAGACTCGGCTTGTACTCGCTAGAATTTAGAAGATTGAGGGAGGATCTTATAGAAACTTACAAAATTCTTAAGCAGTTGGACAGGCTAGATGCAGGAAGATTGTTCCCGATGTTGGGGAAGTCCAGAACAAGGGGTCACAGTTTAAGGATAAGGGGGTACTCTTTTAGGACCGAGATGAGAAAAACATTTTGCACACAGAGAGTGGTGAATCTCTGGAATTCTCTGCCACAGAAGGTAGTTGAGGCCAGTTCATTGGCTATATTTGAATTGAATTCTGTCTTTGATTTGTGTACTAGTCATGTCTCTACTATTTATTTCATTCCACTTACATGGTTTTCCTCTACTTGCTAAATTTTTGTAAGGTGTCCTTGAGACTCTTGAAAGGCGCCCATAAATAAAATTTATTATTATTATTATTATTATTATTATTATTATTATTATTATATTTAAGAGGGAGTTAGATGTGGCCCTTATGGCTAAAGGGATCAGGGGTTATGGAGAGAAGGCAGGTACAGGATACTGAGTTGGATGATCAGCCATGATTATATTGAAATGCAGGCTCGAAGGGCCGAATGGCCTACTCCTGTACCTATTTTCTATGTTTCTGTTTCTATGATACCCACCTGCATTTCTTCTCCCTTGGTTCACTCTTTTTATCCCCACTCCCATTTTCTTTGTGGTTTCGAGATACAGCCTGGAAACAGGCCCTTCGGCCCACCGAGTCCACGCCGACCTGCGATCCCCGCACGCTAACACTATCCTACACACTCTATGGGGCAATTCACACTTATACCAAGCCAATTAACCCACAAATCTGTACCGTTTGGAATGGTGGGAGGAAACCGAAGGTCTCGGAGAAAACCCAAGCAGGTCACGGGGAAAACATACAAAAACTCTGTACAGAAAGCACCCAAGGTCGGGATCGAATCCGTGTGTCTGGCGCTGCAGGTGCTGTAAGGCAGCAGCTCGACCACTGAGCCAACATCCCTCCCTTATCTGCACTTCCAGAGTTCTTCCAGCAGTTTAATCTTATTCTTCCTCTTCAGAGAGTTCTGGGCTAAATTCCATCAGGATTGCAAGGAGTGAAGTAGGAAACACCCTGGATCAAGTCTCCCCCTTCCATTACCTTCATTACATTCCTCCCCTTCCTTGAGGATCATAATTCTACAATTAAAATTTTAATGAGGTTAAGCTTTAGTTTTTTTTTTAATGTAGGCAGCATTCTGCCAAAGGTAACAATATATTAAATGTAATTTAACTGATTCAAGCAAATTAAGAATCCTGGTTAAATTGAGTAGAAGACTATTACGGTGGTTCATTACCTTTCTCTGCATTTTATGTTGTTGGTCTTGTCATGAATTCCATTACTAAGTTGTGATCTGGATTGTGACTAAATACTGACTACACCAAATATATACGCGCACACACACACACACACACACACACACACACACACACGTGTGTGTGTGTGCGTGCGCGCGTATATATTTGGTGTATGTGTATGTGTGTGTATATATATGTATGTGTATATATATATATATGTATGTGTATATATATATATATATATATGTATGTATATATATATATATATATATATATATATATATATATATATATATATATATATATATATATATATGTATATATATATATATATATGTGTGTATATATATATATATGTATATATATATATATGTATATATATGTGTGTATATATATGTATATATGTGTATATATATATGTATATATATATATATATATATATATATATATATATATGTGTATGTATATATATATATATATGTGTGTGTGTGTATATACATGTATGCATATATATGTGTGTATATGTGTATATATATATATATATGTATATATATATATATATATATATATATATATATATATATATATATATATATATATGCATTTTTAGTTCAGAGATACAACGCGGTAACAGGCCCTTTGACCCACCGAGTCGGCGCCAACTAGCGATCCCCGCACACAAACACTATCCCGCACACTATGGACAGTTTATACTTTTACCAAGCCGAATTAACCTACAACCCTGCACGACTTTGGAGTGTGGGAGGAAACCGGAGCACCCGGAGAAAACCCACGCAGGTCACGGGGGTGAAAGTACAAACTCCACACAGACAGCACCCGTAGTTAGGATCGAACCCGGGTCTGTGAGGCAGCAACTCCACCGCTGCGCCACCGTGCCACGTGTATTTGGTTTTAGTTTTTGGTTGGTTTATTGTCATGTGCATTGAAGTAAAGTGAAAAGTATTTTTTTTAATTTTCCTGTGGAAAGACCTCCAACACTTTGAAGAGAGTCAGTAAGTTCCTTTTGAAACAAAGTGTTTCTTCAAGAATGCCTAGTGAAGGTAGTAATGGAACAACAACTTTCGTTACCCAAAAACCCACCAATTCCTTCTCTCCAGAGATGCTGCCTGTCCCGGTGAGTTGCTCCGCCATTTTGTGCCTATCTTCGGTGTAAACCACCATCTACAGTTTCTCCCTAAACATTGAAAATAAATTTGGACAAGTACATGGATAAGAAAGGTTGAGAGGGATATGGGCTGAACATGAACAGGTGTGGCTAGTATGAATGCGGCATCTGGGTTTGCATGGGGATTTGGGCTGAAGGATCTGTTTCCATGCTATATGACTCAATGACTCGTGTTTAAGAAAGAACTGCAGATACTGGTAAACCGAAAGTAGACACAAAATGTGGGAGTAACTCAGCGGGTGAGGCAGCATCTATGGAGCGCAGGAATTGGCAACATTTCGGGTCGAGACCCTTCGTCAAACTGACCCAAAACATCGCCAGTTCCTTCTCTCCATAGATGCTGCCTCACCCGCTGAGTTACTTCAGCATTTTGTGTCTCCCTGACTCCATGACTCTACGATTCTGAAGCAATGTTTGATCAACGCATTGCGATTTCTCTGCCTTTTGGTCCCAGATATCTAGCCAACATATCTTTTGAAGGGAAGGCAGATACGATAGTGGCGTTTAGGAGAATTATTATGGGTGTGCAGAAAATGGAGGGATCTGGATTATGTGCAAGCAGGTAAGAGTTGGTCTTGACCTCATGTTCGGCACAGACATTGTGGGCCGACGGTTCTGTTCTTGTGCTGGACTGTTCATAACCGATAGGAGCAGAATTAGGCCATTAGGCCCATCAAGTCTACTCCGCCATTCAATCATGGCTGATCGATCTCTCCCTCCCAACCCCATTGTCCGTCCTTCTCCCCAGACATCTGTTCTATGTCAGAGTGAGGCCCAACGCAAATTGGAGGAGCAACACCTCATATTTCCCTTGGGCAGTTAGCAACCCCGTGGAATGAATATTGATTTCTCCAACTTCAAGTAACCCTGGCTTTCCCTCGCTCTCCGTCCCTCCCCTATCCTAGTTCTCCGACTAGTTTCACTGTCCTCCTGTGTGAATTTTACTGATTGTATGCCTCGTTGTCAGCTTCCCCCACCCCCCAGCCAACAATGTACCATTCTACAGTTCCACGACCAGCTACCCCTTTGATCTGTGTTTTCACTCCTTAACCTTCCTTGCCTCTCGTCTCCCCCTCCCCTGACTCTCATAGAGACACATAGAGGGAGTGCAGAGACGGTTCACCAGACTGATTCCTGGGATGTCAGGACTGTCTTATGAAGAAAGACTGGATAGACTTGGTTTATACTCGCTAGAATTTAGGAGATTGAGAGGGGATCTTATAGAAACTTACAAAATTCTTAAGGGGTTGGACAGGCTAGATGCAGGAAGATTGTTCCCGATGTTAGGGAAGTCCAGGACAAGGGGTCACAGCTTAAGGATAAGGGGGAAATCCTTTAAAACCGAGATGAGAAGAACTTTTTTCACACAGAGAGTGGTGAATCTCTGGAACTCTCTGCCACAGAGGGGTAGTTGAGGCCAGTTCATTGTCTATATTTAAGAGGGAGTTAGATGTGACCTTTGTGGCTAAGGGGATCAGAGGGTATGGAGAGAAGGCAGGTATGGGATACTGAGTTGGATGATCAGCCATGATCATATTGAATGGCGGTGCAGGCTCGAAGGGCCGAATGGCCTACTCCTGCACCTAATTTCTATGTTTCTAAAATAGGTGCAGGAGTAGGCCCTTTGGCCCTTCAAGCCTGCACCGCCATTCAATATGATCATGGCTGATCATCCAACTCAGTATCCTGTACCTGCCTTCTCTCCATACCCATACAAGTCTGAAGAAGGGTCTCGACCTGAAATGTCACCCATCTCTTCTCTCCAGAGATGCTGCCTGTCGCGCTGAGTTACTCCAGCACTTTGCATCTCTCTTCTGCTCGGTGTGCTATGTACTGCTGTCTGCGGCACCTTGCTGTGTGGGATTTTGGCTTCCGAACCAAGTATTTGTTTTGCTCGAAATCTCTTGGGAATGTTCTGCGATAAGCGAGCGAGTATTTTATTCTCTCTGCGGGGTTGCACGTTTTGCTAAAAGATGGAGCCAAGCTGCGCTTGTGCTTTTATTTCCTCAATGCCGGCCATCGCTCTTGAGACTTGAGTCGTCCAGCCTCCAAGCGACCTCCAGAAGGATAATGGAATATCCTTTGAACACAATTTCCATAAGTTGGCTTGTGTTCAGCCACCACTGCAATACATCCATGTGCAGTTGCCCTCATGCCCACAGCCAGCGCAGAGAAGCAGCGCAAAACCCAGCTCAACTCTGCCTGTCCCGCCAGGTTAACCTACAGCCCTGCCTGGACTTGCGGGAAATATGGCCCAGGTTTACAGCCAGCGCTGGTGTCCCGTCAGTCCAGGCAGGGCTGTAGGTTAACCCGGCGAGACAGGCAGAGTTGAGCTGCATTTAGCGCTGGATTGAGCCTCCGAAGCCTCGCGCGCGTGTGTGTGTGAGTGTGCGCATGTGCGCGCGGCCGTCAAAAAATTGTGTCCCCCCTGTCCCCCGGTCCCCTCCATATTTTGATAGCGAGTTCCATGCCTGACTGGGGAGGAGGTGTCTGAGAGTGGGCTCCACTGGGGAGATCTCGAAAGAACTGCCAACAACCGAGTGAGATGGAGGACATTTGTCAATGGCCTGTGCTCCCTAGAGGAGCAAAGGGCTTAAGAAAGAGGAGAGGGCATGTCTCAAAGGTGGAAGGGGTAAAGCCTACCAAGCCCATGTCCTGTAAGAGCCTTTCTATTGCTTATAGATCAAAGACAGTCTGAAGAAGGGTCTCGACCTGAAACGTCACCCATTCCTTCTCTCCAGAGATGCTGCCTGTCCCGCTGAGTTACTCCAGCCTTTTGTGTCCATCTTCGGTTTTAACCAACGGCTGCAGTTCCTTCCAACACATTGATTCATCTTCGAGCGGTGCAGGCTCGAAGGGCCGAATGGCCTACTCCTGCACCTAATTTCTATTTCTATCTCCTCGCCAGATATTGTTTTGCTTTCTTTCCCACCAGTAACTGTTTACAAAAAAGGAAGAGAAAGATGGAAGCGATGCCTTTACTGCAAAATGAGATTATTGCTGTGTTGTGGAATTAATCAAATGATTCCTGTAATCCTCCTGGCTTATGGGAGCTCGCATGATGCCTTGTATCGCTTACACTGCTCGCTTCTCATCCTCTGAGTAATCGCCTTTGCTGCAACCCTTAAAAAGGCAACTGCTTCTGAGAAGAAAAAAAAAACAGACACATACTACATTGGGACGCAGAATGCTGAGAGCTATTCTTTTATCACGGGCACGTCTGATCGAGGAGTATGTGTCTGCATTCGCCCGGCTGCATTCATCCCTGAATGATTCTCTATTACAAAGACTGAACGACAGATTCCAGACTTTTGCCACCGTCCAGTCGTAATATCGATCACTCTGTGGCAAAGAAAACAGTTTTGTTTATCGGTCTGAAAAAACGGGCAGGAAGGAACTGCAGATGCTGGTTTATTAAATCGAAGATGGACACAAGAGGCTGGGAGAAACTCAGCGGGACAGGCAGCATCTCTGGAGTGAAAGAATGGGGTGACGTTTCGTGTCGAGACCCTTCTTCAGACTGGTGAAATACGGGCATAATGTTGTGAACTCCTAGTCCACTGTCGATTGTCTCGAGGGGAGGAGGGGTGGGCAATGGGGATATTTTGACCCTTTGGAAGAAATTACCTCCCAATTGATTCCAGCATCTTGACTAAATAAAAATCATGAAAAGTTGATGTTTACATGTTTCATTATTTTATTTGGTTTACATGTTTTTATTACTTAGTTATTTGTGGTAATGGTTTTAATTATTGATTGATTGACTGGAAACAGGCCCTTCGGCCCATTGACCGACCACCTGTCCACACGCTTTCTATGTTATCCAACTTTTGCATCCAGTCCCTATTCACTGGGAGCATTTTAGAGAAGCCAGCCAAGCTCGGAAGGCATGGAGCTGTAGAAAGCACACTGTCGGGCATCACATCACAGGAACGAACAGTTGTGCCCAAGACCACGAGAAACTGCAAAGAGTTGTGGACGTAGCCCAGTCCGTCGCTCAGACCAAACATCCCATCCTTGACTCTATCTACACTTCACGCTGCCTTGCAAAAGCAGCCAACGTAATTACAGTCTTGGGCATAACTGTTCGTTCCTGTGATGTGGCCCACCCGACAGTCTGCTTTCTATAGTCCCATGCCTTCCAAGGTTTCCGTGCGGTTCCCGGAGGTTTTTGTCAGTCTCCCTACCTGCTTCCACTACCTGCAACCTCCGGCAACCACCTGCAACCTCCGGGAACCGCACGGAAACCTTGGGTGGGGCGCAAAGTCTCCAGAGGTTTCCGCTCAGGTTTCCTAAGTGGGACAGGGGCATTACGAGGCAGAGGTTACGGGGAGAAAGCAGGAGAATGGGGTTGAGAGGGAGAGATAGATCAGCCATGATTGAATGGGTGAGCAGTTTTGATGAGTCGAATGGACTAATTGTGCTCCTATCACTTATGACCTTAATATTTAGATACATAGATAATGGGTGCAGGAGTAGGCCATTCGGCCCATCGAGCCTGCACCACCATTCGATATGATCATGGCTGATCATCCAACTTAGTATCCTGTACCTGCCTTCTCTCCATACCCCCTGATCCCTTTAGCCACAAGGGATTAAATAAAATTTTAAAGCAACCAAGTACTTGATAAAATTCATATTTTAAAACTCTCATGAGGAAATCGTTCTCCTAAGATATATTTACAGCAATCCTCACTTCAAGCTAATTATGAGGAATACTGATTTCTAACTGAACATATTGGTTGAAATGTGTTTGGCAGTCATCCCAGATGAAGGCACACATATTGCTGTTTGCTTGCGTTATAAATAATCGCAGTTGATATTTAACACAACTTTTAATTTTAAACCTTCACTCCTTGTGCCAGGGTATTTCCTGCCCACCCATCACTTGCAGCTTGATTGACAATCCGTTTTAACTCTTCAGCGTTTTCATATTTCTGTGTTAATTGCGGAATTAAAAGACATTGGCTCGACATTTTTAGGCACCGATCCACTCTTTGCAAATCCCATCAAATGGCTGTAGATCGCTTGAACGCTACTGCAGTGGTTATCCCCACGCAGCCCCATCCCGGGTGGTGCAGCGGTAGAGTTGCTGCCTTCCAGCGTCAGAGACCCGGGTTCGATCCTGACTGCGGGTGCTGTCTGTACGGAGTTTGCACGTTCTCCCCGTAGCCGCGCGGGTTTTCTCCTAGGCTCTCCGTTTCCTCGCACATTCCGAAGACGTGCAGGTTTGAAGGTTAATTGGCTTTTGTAAATTGGTCCCCAGTGTGTGTAGGATAGTCCGATTGTATGGGGATCGCTGGTCGGCACGGGCTCGGTGGGCCGAAGGGCCTGTTCCCGCGCTGTATCTCTAAACTAAAACTACAAACATTTCTCGGGATCTACCTACAATTTAGTTTACTCGCAATTTGCAGTCTTCAACATGGAGTAGCATAGAGCTTGTGATCATTCTTTGTACATGGTCAGTCATGGGAGACCTTATTCACATGAGAGACAAGCTCATTCCATGTGTGGCAACAGAATTTTCAGGGTTTTACAGCTTATTCTTCCAAGAACTTGAAGAATAGCAAGTCTGGAGTAAAGTTTTTAAGAAGGAACTGCAGATGCTGGAAAATCGAAGGTACACAAAAAAGCTGGAGAAACTCAGCGGGTGCAGCAGCTTCTATGGAGCGAAGGAAAAAGGCAACGTTTCGGGCCGAAACCCTTGATGGGGGGGGGGGGGGGGAGAAGAAAGGAAAAAGGAGGAGGAGCTCGAAGGCTGGGGGATGGGAGGAGACAGCAGGAGGGCTGAGGAAAGTGGCTCAGCACTTCAACTCCCCCTCCCACTCCGTATCCGACCTCTCTGTCCTGGGTCTCCTCCATGGCCAGAGCGAGCAACACCGGAAATTGGAGGAACAGCACCTCATATTCCGCTTGGGGAGTCTGCATCCTGGGGGCATGAACATTGAATTCTCCCAATTTTGTTAGTCCTTGCTGTCTCCTCCCCTTCCTCAGTCCTCCTGCTGTCTCCTCCCATCCCCCAGCCTTCGGGCTCCTCCTCCTTTTTCCTTTCTTCTCCCTGCCGCCCCACCTCCGATCCTCCGATCAGTCTGAAGAAGGGTTTCGGCCCGAAACGTTGCCTTTTTCCTTCGCTCCATAGATGCTGCTGCACCCGCTGAGTTTCTCCAGCTTTTTTGTGTACCTTGAGTAAAGTTGTTGAGTCATGGAGTGGTACAGTGTGGAAACAGGCCCTTCAGCCCAACTTGCCCACACTGGCCCACAAGTCCCAGCTATGGGGATGATCAGCCATGATCACATTAAATGGCGGTGCTGGCTCGAAGGACCGAATGGCCTACTCCTGCACCTATTGTCTATTGTCTATAGTCCTACCTGCCTGCGTTTGGACCATATCTCTCCAAACCTGTCCTATCTATCTAAGGGTGTCAAAGGCAATGGGAAGAAGGTGAGAGAACGGGGTTGAGAGGGAAAGATATAGATCAGCCATAATTGTATGGGGGAGTAGACCTGATGTGCTGAATGGCATGATTCTACTGTGACTTATGAATTAATATTGGAGGCACGTATTAACGTACAACGATTAAGGGATATTTGGACAGGTACATAATAGGATCGGTTTAGCGGGATATGGGCCAAACACGGGAAGGTGGGACATGCTGCAGCTTTATAGATTTGGTGTACATAAGTGATAGCAGCAGAATTAGGCCATTCGGCCCAGCAAGTCTACTCCGCCATTCAATCATGACTGATCTATCTCTCCCTTCTAACCCCATTCTCCAGCCTTCTCCCCATAATCTCTGACACCCATACTAATCAAGAATCTATCTGTCTCTGCCTTAAAAAAAATCCATTGACTTGGCCTCCACAGCCTTCTGTGGCAATGAATTCCACAGATTCACCACCCTCTGACGAAAGACATTTCTCCTCATCTTCTTCCTAACTGGAATGTTGTTTAATTCTGAGACTATGACCTCTGGTCCTAGGCTCTCACACTAGTGGAAACATCCTCTCTACATCCACTCTATCCAGGCCTTTCACTATTTGGTAAGTTTCAATGAGGTCACCCCCTCATCCTTCTCAACTCCAGCGAGTGCAGGTCCAGTGCCGTCAAACACTCAACGTCTATGTTAACCCACTCGTGGCTGGGATCATTCTCGTAAACCTCCTCTGGACCCTCTCCAGATCCAGCACATCCTCCCTGGTATCTGTGGCCCAAAATTCCTCACAATATTCCCAATTCGGCCTGACTTGCGCTCTATAGAGTCTCAGCATTACATCCCGGTTTTTGTATTGCAGTCCTCTTGAAATAAATGCTAACATTGCCTTTGCCTCCCTTACTACCGATTGCCCCTTAAGTGGGACAGAGCAGTGACTGGTGACTACCGGGAAGGATATATAGTTATTTTTTGGAGATACAGCGCCGAACCATGCCCTTCGGCCCATCAAGTCTGCGCAGCCCAACAATCCACGCACGCTAACACTATCCATCACACACTGGGGACAATTTATATTTATCGAAAGCCAGCCAACATACAAACCTGTACGTCTTAGGAGTGCGGGAGGAAACCAAAGATCTCGGATAAAACCCACGCGGGTCATGGGGAGAACGTGCAAACTCCGTGTAAACAACAGACAATTGACAATAGGTGCAGGAGTAGGCCATTCAGCCCTTCGAGCCAGCACCGCCATTCAAAGTGATCATGGCTGATCATCCCCAATCAGTACCCCGTTCCTGCCTTCTCCCCATATCCCCTGACTCCATTATTTTTAAGAGGCCTATCTAGCTCTCTCATGAAAGTCCAGAAAACGTGCCTCCACTGCCCTCTGAGGTAGAGAATTCCACAGAGTCACCACTCTCTGTGAGAAAAAGTGTTTCCTCGTCTCCGTTCTAAATGGCTTACGCCTTGGGGGTTCAGTATTGATGTGGATAGAGAACTGGCTGGCAAACAGTAAGCAAAGAGTAGGAGAAAACGGGTCCTTTTCACAATGGCAGGCAGTGACTAGTGGGGTACCGCAAGGCTCAGTACTGGGACCCCAGCTATTTACAATATATATTAATGATCTGGATGAAGGAATTGAAGGCAATATCTCCAAGTTTGCGGATGACACTAAGCTGGGGGGCAGGGTTAGCTGTGAGGAGGATGCTAGGAGACTGCAAGGTGACTTGGATAGGCTGGGTGTGTGGGCAAATGTTTGGCAGATGCAGTATAATGTGGATAAATGTGAGGTTATCCATTTTTGTGGCAAAAACGGGAAAGCAGACTATTATCTGAATGGTGTCGGATTGGGAAAGGGGGAGATGAAGCGAGACCTGGGTGTCATGGTACACCAGTCATTGAAGGTAGGCATGCAGGTGCAGCAGGCAGTAAAGAAAGCGATGGTATGTTGGCTTTCATCTCAAAAGGATTTGAGTATAGGAGCAGGGAGGTTCTACTGCAGTTGTACAGGGTCTTGGTGAGACCACACCTGGAGTATTTGCGTACAGTTTTGGTCTCCAAATCTGAGGAAGGACATGTTTGCCATAGAGGGAGTGCAGAGACGGTTCACCAGACTGATTCCTGGGATGTCAGGACTGTCTTATGAAGAAAGACTGGATAGACTTGGTTTATACTCTCTAGAATTTAGAAGATTGAGAGGGGATCTTATAGAAACTTACAAAACTCTTAAGGGGTTGGACAGGCTAGATGCAGGAAGATTGTTCCCGATGTTAGGGAAGTCCAGGACAAGGGGTCACAGCTTAAGGATAAGGGGGAAATCCTTTAAAACCAAGATGAGAAGAACTTTTTTCACACAGAGAGTGGTGAATCTCTGTAACTCTCTGCCACAGAGGGTAGTTGAGGCCAGTTCATTGGCTATATTTAAGAGGGAGTTAGATGTGGCCCTTGTGGCTAAGGGGATCAGGGGGTATGGAGAGAAGGCAGGTACGGGATACTGAGTTGGATGATCAGCCATCCACATATTCAACTG
The DNA here is from genome assembly GCF_028641065.1 of Leucoraja erinaceus. Classification (NCBI taxonomy): domain Eukaryota; kingdom Metazoa; phylum Chordata; class Chondrichthyes; order Rajiformes; family Rajidae; genus Leucoraja; species Leucoraja erinaceus. The sequence continues at coordinate 51,004,019 of NC_073389.1, forward strand.
GCGGTGCAGGAAAAAGGGCCGAATCCTACTCTCTGCACCTAATTTCTATGTTTCTATTCTTAAATGCAAATGCACCCGTGGTCGGGATCGAACCTGGTTCTCCGGCGCTCTAAGGCAGCAACTCTACCGCTGCGCCACCATGCAGCCTCTCTTGGCCTAATGCACTATCCTCCCCTATGGGCACATCGAACCCTGATATAAACAGCCGGACGGTTTACAAAGCTGCCTTTTGTTGGCAGCTTGAGCTACTGCTAATTAGGAAGATAAAAATCTCCAGTGTGGCTCTGCCTTTGCTGTTTTCTTGGCATTTAGCCCAGCGTGTTTTTTTTTGTGAAAGATTAATTCTACAAAATGCGAATATTGGGGGAAATATTAATCTGAGGGATCATTATTGGACAGGCTAGCAGGGTGCGCAGGGCTCCCAAAAACAAGATTTTGATGTCTAGGGAGGTTTTGTTTTGTTTTTGTTGAGAAGGAAAAAGCAATACAGTATGCATCAGAATCTCCAATATCCACTCCCCCTAGGTACCACCATCTGTCAATACTGCTTAGACCCAACATTGCTCTGTATATTTTGTCGGCAGTTACCAGCGATAAAGAATGAGGCAGTGGGAACATTTAACCACCGACACATCAGCCGCGACTTAACCATGGGAAGAAGCCACCATTATTCACTGTCATTGACAAATATTCAAGCCAGCTGAAGCAGCGTCTCGGCCCGAAACGTCACCTATTCCATTCTCCCGAGATGCGGTCTGGCCCGTTGAGTTGCTCCAGCTTTTTTTGTCTGCTCTGGCTTCTCATGTATAACTCTACCATTTAATAAGACCATACCTCATCCAAATGCAGCCTCCATTTTACATATCCATCTACCTGCTGTGCTCTCAATAGACAATAAGTGCAGGAGCAGGCCATTCGGCCCTTCGAGCCAGCACTGCCATTCAATGTGATCATGGCTGATCATCCACAATCAGCACCCCGTTCCTGCCTTCTCCCCATATCCCCTGACTCCGCTATCTTTAAGAGCCCTATCTAGCTCTCTCTTGAAAGTATCCAGAGAACCTGCCTCCACCGGCCCACTGGCATTAAATCATGGCTGATCTATCTCTCCCTCCCAACCCCATTCTCCGGCCTTCTCCCCATAACCTCTGACACCCGTACTAATCAAGAATCTATCTATCTCTGCCTTGGAGACATGCATTGACTTGGCCTCCACTTACCTTACAAGACAATTCACCCATTCTGGACCAAAGTCTAAAACTTTTATCTAATCCGATTCAAATGCATTAACATACTATTTTAAATAAGTCAATACTCTACACAGATGTTGCCACTTTCATTGCCACTTTCATTTCACTGCACATCTCGTATGTGTATGTGACAAATAAACTTGACTTGACTTGACTTGACTTGAGATGTGAACTCATCAATGTCCAAAATAAGTGAAGTATAACCTTCCTACTTTTAGTTTAGCTTAGTTTAGAGATACAGCACGGAAACAGACCCTTCGGCCCACCGAGTCCGCACCGACCCCTGCACACTGACGCAATACTGCACTCTGAGGACAATTCACAAATTATACCAAGCCAATGAATCTACAAACCTTTGGCGTGTGCGACGAAACCGACGAAACCGGGAGATCCCGGAGAAAACCCACGCAGGACACAGGGCGATCGTACAAACGCCGTACAGACAAGCACCGGCAGACAGGACGAACCCGGGTCTCCTTTGCTGTAAGGCAGCAACTCTACCACTGGGCCAGCGTGTTGCATTGTCTAATGCAGCAGCACATTCTACATTTATGTTGGTACCTGAAGCCAGGCACCTTGTTAACAATGATTGAGTGTGTGGAGCGCTCAGTATTTAAATAATGAGGTGCAATCAGATGCACACCTGTTCATAGAAACATAGAAACATAGACAATAGGTGCAGGAGTAGGCCATTCGGCCCTTCGAGCCTGCACCGCCATTCAATATGATCATGGCTGATCATCCAACTAAGTATCCTATTCCTGCCTACTCTCCACACCCCCTAATCCCTTTAGCCACAAGGGCCACATCTAACTCCCTCTTTAATATAGCCAATGAACTGTGGCCTCAACTACCTTCTGTGGCAGAGAGTTCCAGAGATTCACCACTCTCTGTGTGAAAAATGTTTTCCTGTTGATCTCGGCATGAGTTCTTCTTCACTCGAGTTGTCCGGCAGGGAAAGGGCAATAACTCAGAACCTGGTTCAGTGCATCTCATTTTCAGCTTCTGCACGGTGAGAACAGGGCGACACGATGGCGCAGCGGTAGAGTTGCTGCCGTACAGCGCCAGAGACCCGGGTTCAATCCCGACCACGGGTGCTTGTCTGTACGGAGTTTGTACCTTCTCCCCGCGACAATAGTCAATAGACAATAGAAAATAGACAATAGGTGCAGTAATAGGCCATTCGGCCCTTCAAGCCAGCACCGCCATTCAATGTGATCATGGCTGATCATCCCCAATCAGTACGCCGTTTCTGCCCTCTCCCCATATCCCCTGACTCCGCTATTTTTAAGAGCCCTATCCAGCTCTGTCTTGAAAGCATCCAGAGAACCTGCCTCCACCGCCCTCTGAGGCAGAGAATTCCACAGACTCACCACTCTCTGGGAGCAAAAGTGTCCGTTTTAAATGGCTTACTCCTTATTCTTAAACTGTGACTGCACGGGTTTTCTCCGAGATCTTCGGTTTTTCCTCCCACACTCCAAAGACGTGCGTGTTTGTTAGTTCGTTGGCTTGGTATAAATGTATCAATGCCAGATTGCCCCTTGTGTGTGTGTAGGGTAGTGTCAGTGTGCGGGGATCGCTGGGCGTCGCGGGCTCGGCGGGCCGAAGGGCCTGTTGCCGCGCCGTGTCTCGAAACGAAACTAAAAAAACGGAACCAGCAGCACATAAAGCTTTGCAAGTTTAGAAATGATTGGTGGTGATGCAGCGCTAATGGCCACTTTCTTAATGGCTTCATAATGATTCTCTGTCCATTATTTAAGCTGAGATATCAAGGGATGAAAATCCCTGGTGAGCCAGGGACAAAATAACGTCCTGTAAATGTAATGTTCTCTCTGATATTACCAGCAGTTTCTAATGCAATAATCATTTTTTATACATCGGGTGCAATTAAACATGAATTCAGCTGGAAGCGACTGCTCCATGCGTGGGTGACCCATAAACTGCATCACGTGGCTTGCCAGCCTCTCATTGAGGTATCATAAGGTCATAAGTGATAGGAGTAGAATTAGGCCATTCAGCCCATCAAGTCTACTCCGTCATTCAATCATGGCTGATCTATCTTTCCCTCCTAACCCCACTCTCCTGCCTTCTCCCCGTAACAACTGACACCCGCACTAATCAAGAATCCATCAAAAGTCAAGTCAAATCAAGTCAATTTTATTTCTGTTTAAGAAGGAACTGCAGATGCTGGAGAATCGAAGGTTACACAGAAAAGCTGGAGAAACTCAGCGGGTGCAGCGGCATCTATGGAGCGAAGGAAATAGGCAACGTTTCGGGCCGAAACGTTGCCTATTTCCTTCGCTCCATAGATGCTGCTGCACCCGCTGAGTTTCTCCAGCTTTTTTGTGTAACCTTCAATTTTATTTCGATAGTACATTTAAAAACAACTCTCGTTGACCAAGGACCTGTCCCACTTGGGCGACCTAATCCGCGAGTTCTGGCGAGTTTGCCCTCGACTCATACTCGCAGCATGGTCGACATGAGGTCCTCGGAGGTCTTTGCAACTCTCCTTCATGCTCGAGAGTGGTCCTCGCGTGTACTCGAGGCCTCAGCTAGGTTGCGGCGTATTTTTCAAAGTTGATAAATGCCCGGGAGTAAAAAAAGATCGCCATGGAAAAAAATCAATACTTTTTTTACTCGTAGGTTTAGTCGATGTAGGTCGTAGTTGGTCGGCATGTTAGTCGAAGGTAATCGAAGGTAGTCGAAGATAGTCTTCAACATAGTCGAAGGAGGTCTTCAACATGACATTTTTTCAAACTCTCCTAAAATATTCTAAACTTGCCAATTAGGTTGCCGCAGTGGGACAGCCCCTTTACAAAACTCCATCCACCATTCTCAGAGGTGATACATACATTCAATGCAGTTTCCCCAAATCACAATTTTGCCCAACACCCTTGTCCACTGGCGCGGAATCCCTTCCCATATTTTGAGGGGCGTCTCCACCACACCCTGCCCCCCCCCCCCCCCCCCCCCCCCCCCATGTCCAGCAGCAGAAGGACCCTAGACTGTGGTCCTCCCCCACCGATGCTTTTGTAATTCCCGTCTGCCTGATTGTCCAGTGAGATGTTGGTTGGCTGTTTATCATGACCTTTCTTGCCTTTGAGGAGCTGCTGTGCATAATTCAACGCCCGCTTAATTAATTCGAGCAGCCCCCGGCTCATTTGAAAGCCCTACTGACAAGCTCACCTTGGTTTTGACTCATCTGCAAATAAAGATTTTGTTTTTTTAGTTTTCGAGATACAGCGCGGGTACAGGCCCTTTGGCCCACCGAGTCCGCGCCGACCAGCGATCCCCGCACACAATTAACCTACAAACCTGCACGACTTTGGCGCGTGGGAGAAAAAAAAAAAAAAAATCCCGGAGGAAACCCATGCAGGGCACAGGGGAGAAGGTACAAACTCCGTACAGGTTGTCAGGATCGAACCCGTGTCTCTGGTGCTGTAGGACAGTGGCTCTGTCGCTATGCCGTAAACACAGTCAGCTTTATTCGTCACTTGCACATAAAGTGCAAGTGAAATGAATTTGCCAGCAGCGATACAATGAAAAAGAACACACAAAAACACAATAAAATTTTAACACAAACATCCACCATAGCATTCATCACTGTGGTGGAAGGCACAACATTGGGCCAGTCCTCGTCCATTTCCCCCCGTGGTCGGGACCTCAACCCTCCGCAGCCGCCACCGCGGGCGTCCAGATGAGTAGACAAGGTAAAAAGTCCAGGTAAGTCCTGAATCGGTGCCTCCCCCACCGGAGACCGCGGCTTCAGGTTGGTGCAGGCCGCAGGCCGGCGGTCGAAGAATTAAAGTTGCTGTTCCCACCACGTCGCCCCTAAGTTGTTAAGAGTAACCAGTGTGTCACTTGGCAGTGTACAGCCGGCTTGTAGCCTTGCAGCCAGCTCTGATAAACAGCGCGTGAACCACACTCCTTCATCCATCCCTGGCAGCTACGTGGCTTGCATTGTCTTGTAATGTTTGTGTGGGCAGCAGGGAGCACTGTTGAAATGAGACAGGTTAATGACAGCCCCCGGAGGTCTAACTGAATGACCAATGTACTGATTGTCGCAGGATGAATTGAGCTGGTGTTTCATGGAACACCAGTTGGTGTTCAGCAGATGAGTCTCGGGCACTGGACCAGTACTCGCTGGAGTTTAGAAGGATGGGGTTGGGGGGGGGGGGGGGGGGGGGGGGGGAGATCCCATTGAAATGTACAGAATAGTGAAAGGCCTGGATAGAGTAGATGTGGAGAGGATGTTTCCACTAGTGGGGGAGTCTAGGACTAGAGGTCAGAGCTTTAGAATTAAAGGACGTTCCTTTAGGGAGATGAGGAGCAAATTCTTTAGTCGGAGGGTGGTGAATCTGTGGGATTCATTGCCACAGAAGGCTGTGGAGGCCAAGTCAATGAATATTTTTAAGGCAGAGATAGATAGATTCTTGATTAGTGTGGGTGTCAGGGGTTATGGAGAGAAGGCAGGAGAATGGGGTTAGGAGGGAGAGGTAGATCAGCCATGATTGAATGGCAGAGTAGACTTGATGGGCCGAATGGCCTAATTCTTCTGCTATCACTTATCGCTGAGCACTGGTGCGAAGATGGCAAAAGCATCCGATTGACTGAAACGTTTCAGCATGAGCCCAGCGGTACGAAGATTGATTCCTCTAACTTTAAGTAACCTTTGCATCCCTTCTCTCTCCTTCCCTCCCACACCCTGGTCCTCATCGTGCTAGTTTCACTGTTGTCCTGCTGAGTTTCACCGTCTCTATAGTCTGTGAACACCTTCCCTCGCAGCCAACAATGGACCATTGTGGGCTCCACCTTACCTGGATCATTGTTTCATTCATTTGTTCTATGTTACTCAAATAAGGGCGAGCTGAACCAAAGGGTCGGTGTTTCCGTGCTGTATGACTATGACTTTCCATGAGTCCAAATGTTTTGAAGAGCAGTGATTCGATAAAGTCCCATTTAGAAAGACAGTAGTTGTCTTCCGTGACGTCAATGGGAATGTTATTGGGCGGCGCAGCGATAGAGTGGCTGCCTTACAGCGAATGCAGCGCCGGAGACCCGTGGACTACGGGTGCTGTCTGTACGGAGTTTGTACGTTCTCCCCGTGACCCACGTGGGTTTTCTCCGAGATCTTCGCTTTCCTCCCGCACTTCAAAGACGTACAGGTTTGTAGATTAATTGGTACATTTTTTTTTTTAATTGTCCCTAGTGGGTGTAGGATAATGTTAATGCGCAGGGATCGCTGGTCGGTGCAGACCCGGTGGGCCGAAGGGCCTGTTTCCGCGTTGTATCTCTAAACTAAACTAAACTAAACTAAACCAGACTGACAGGAATGCTAGCCCGAGAGATGTTGGAATACTGCTAACCTCTGCTCCCAGGCTTGCCAGAGTGGTGGGGCCTTGAGGTCACCCATATCTTTGAAAGCGAGTTGCCGTTTGGTTGGCAGCCCCGCCCGTGAGATGGTTGGTGCAAGAGTACACCTTGTGTTCAGCTTAGAGATACAGCGCGGAAATAGTGAAACAGGCCCTTTGGCCCACTGAGTCCGTGCCGGCCAGCGATCCCCGCACACTAACACTATCCTACACCCACCAGGGATCATTTCCAATCTTTACCGAAGCCGATTAACCTAGAAAAGTGCACGTCTGTGTGGGTGGGTGTGTGTAGGAGGAAACCGGAGCCCCCCTGGGAAAACGCGCGCAGATCACGGGGAGAACGTGCAAACTCCGCGCAGGCAGCACCCGAAGCTGGAACCGAACCTGGGGTCTCCGGCGCTGCGAGGCAGCAACTCTACCGCTGCGCCACCGTGCTATTGGATCCTGTTTACGGATCTACCATCAACATCGAGAAGAACACGGGCCAATTTCCTGCTTAGATTCTACAGATGGCTCTGGGTCTTGTGTTTTTTGTTCTGGATGCCTACTGGGCCCTGTGAAAGACTGGCTCGACATAAAGGAAGCTGCTGGCAGTGGCAAAGACATTGGCCTGGTGTGTTTCTTCTTGGTGCTTCCTGTTACGATTCGCAGAATCACCCTGGGAACCTGCCAATTGGGGCAGAAGTTTTTGGCTTTGACGTCTTCACATTGTGTGTGAGTGTTTTGCATCTAATGAATTTATTCCAGTGGGAATCTCTGATGCTGCTGTTAGTCTGTGATCACAGTCCATGCCGAACACAGCAGGAGGTGCACCTGTACTTCAGTTAAGGTCAGCGGTTATTTGTCTTCCCGTCGGGCTACAGATGCCGTGTTGGTGTCAAGTAAAGGGCAGGCCTTCCGACAGTAGGCCGGCACGGTGGCGCAGCGGTAGAGTTGCTGTCTAACAGCGCCAGAGACCCGGGTTCGATCCCGACTACGGGTGCTTGCCTGTGCGTTTTGTTTGTACGTTCTCGCCCGTGATCACCTTATGTCTTTCTCCGGGCGCTCCGGTTTCCTCCCACACTCCAAAGACGTACGGGTTTGTAGGCCGATTGGCTTGGTGTAATTTTAACTCATCCCTGGTGTGCGTAAGATTGTGTTAAGGGCCTGTCCCACGAGCATGCGGCCTGCATGCGGCAAGCGCGACCAAACCGGAAGCGGGTGCCGCGCGGAGGTCGAGTGAGTGACATGAATTTTCGGGCGAAGTCCGCGGGAAGTACGCGCGTGACGTACAGCATCAAGACGCTGCATACGGCGTCAAGATTCTGCGCACGCCGTCGAGGCCGTGGGTATGGCGCTGAGACGGCTGCGGGCCGGCAGGCCGTTGCCGCGCGGAATTTTTGAACACGGTCAGTTTTTCGGAGCCCTGCGCGATGTCGGGACCAGCTCCGCACAACTCCCTACGGCTCCGGCGATCGAAGTGGGACTGGTCCCGCGAGGCTGTACGGCTTAAGCAACCACGTTAGGTCGCGCTTGCCACATGGAGTCGCATGCTCGTGAGACACTCTTCAGTCAGCACTCCCACATTCCAAAGATGCGCTGACCCCTCCAACACTCCAAAGACTAATGGAAATGTCCTCTCCGCATGCACTCTACCCAGGCCTTTCACTATTTGGTAAGTGTAATCTATTTGTAACTAGCGTTGAAATATGGTGACTGTGCATGTGCGGGCTTTGCAAAAAAAGAATTTCATTCTGCAGTGACGATAAAGAACTATTGAATAAAAATCATTAAATAGAAAGAACTTTTTAGTTGCCTCTTCGATTTTTCAGCACTGTTCTATAGAAAATTGATTTTGCCTGAAGTCAAACAGAAATACAAACCATTTCTCATCCCTACAGATAGTCAACTGGGGGATTTGCAGTTCACATTCAACCTTTGTGAGTTTCGTTTCATTTCGTTTAGAGATTCTGTGCAGAAACAGGCCCTTCGGCCCACCGAGTCCGTGCCGACCAGCGATCCCCGCATGTTAATACTATCCTACACACACGAGGGACAATTTTAACATTTATATCGAGCTAATCTTCTTCTTTTCGTGTCCATCTTGTTACAAATGTTGGCCTCGCTGTCATTGTTCATCCTGAAAAGGACTCAAGCTTCTGACGAAAATCAGTGGAACTCATCACTTGTTGCAATAGATGATGGTGGTGGCAGAATTAGCTCGGGATATCTTTCACTTTCCAGCCCTGTGACGTGGATGCTTCTGCCACCAAGCCAATTAACCGACAAACCTGCACGTCTTTGGAGTGTGGGAGGAAACCGAAGATCTTGGAGAAAACCCACGCAGGTCACGGGGAGAACGTACTAACTCCATACGGACAGCACCCATAGTCGGGACCGAACCCGAGTCTTTCACTCAGTAAGCACTGTAAAGCAGCAATTCTACCGCTGCGCCACCGTGCTGCCATCATTCTGCATCTGCAGCACGAGGAATGCCATCATGCTCCTTGGAGAGAAATTACATTAACGAGAACAATCCCAGGAATAATTGGGATAACATATGATGAACGTTTTACGATACTGGGCCTGTGCTCGCCGGAGTCTAGAGTTTAGGAATCTGTCGGCTTGGAGGCAGGAGCTGATCGCAGGTAATAACATTTATAAGGCATTTGGACATTTACGTGGGTAGGTTAGAATGTGTAAAGCCCTTCCAAGGCCTTTAAAAAAAAACATGTTTAGTGCAAGATATAGCCAGTGAAGTCTGATCAAGGATATTCCGAGGGTCTCCAATGAGGTAGACAGTAGGTCAGGACCACTCTCTGGACGTTGGTAGGATGGTTCAGTTGCCTGATAACAGCTGGGAAGAAACTGTCCCTGAATCTGGAGGTGTGCGTATTCACTCTTCTGTATCTTTTGCCCGGTGGGAGAGGGGAGAAGAGGGAGTGGTTGAGGTGCGACTCGTCCTTGATGATGCTGCTGGCCTTGCCGAGGTAGCGTGAGGTATAAATGGTGTCAATAGAAGGGAGGTTGGTTTGCGTGATGGTCTGGGCTGCGTTCACAGTTCGCTGCAATTTCTTGCCGATGTAGGTGTTTCTTGTCAATCTTCGGTCTAAACCTTGCATCTGCAGTTCCTCCCAACACATTCTCTGTGCTCCGTGGCTCTGTAGGTCCCTGGTAAATTCGTTGACCTTGAGCGGAAAAAACAGAGGCTTTTACCTGTCGAAGTCCAGAAGTCCTCACTTGTGAACGAAGATAGCGAAAGACAAATGGTGTTGCTTCCAAGCCGTGGAATAATTACCCAAGTCTGGGAGGAATCTGCAGATCTGATATCACGGGTTGATTTGTCACGGGTTGATGGATTCCCACTTTGCAAACAAACGGCATTTCCTTGCCCTTCTGGCCGCGTATGATTTAAGATGGCTTTATTTCATGCCATGCAATGTAGCTGGAGTGGATACAAACACAAAAGTGGGGCGATCTCTCTTGGTTGTTGTTTGAGATTGAGAGGGGGATTGATAGGGCACCGACCCTCTGTCGAACCAGTTTGTAAACAAAGGTACTAAACCGTAAAATGGCCAGCTGCCGTTCCATCTCTGCACGCGCGGTGTGTTATCTCGTGTAGCTCTCAAAGCGAATGATTTATCAAAGACTTCCTTCGCCAGTTTGTCTATCATCGTGGCTCAACGGGTGACAGGCTGTGGGTTCAAGACCGAGATCTATATCTGTGTCGTAATCTAAGATCCTGGTGGGCGGTACAGCACGGCAGATGCTGCCTCACAGCGCCAGAGACCCGGGTTCGATCTTGACTACGGGTGCTGCCTGCACAAAGTTTGTACGTTCTCCCCGCGACCTGCGTGGGTTTTCTCCGGGTGTCCCGGTTTCCTCCGACATCCCAAAGACGTGCAGGTTTGTCGGTTAATTGACTTCCGTAAAATTGTCCCTGGGGGTGTGGGATAGAACTGGTGTGGAACGGCTGATTGCTGGTCAACACAGACTTAGTGGGCTGAAGGGCCTGTCCCCAAGCTGCAAGTCTTAAACTAAACTGACCATGCATTGGGATGCTGGAGATGCCACCTCTGGTGTAGAACATGGAACATGGAACATGGAACATGGAACATGGAACATGGAACATGGAACTGGACAGGAACAGGTGCTCGGCCCACATTAACTGCGCAGAACATGATACCACGATGAACTATATATATGCCATTTATTGTCACTATACATGTACAGTGAAAATGAAAGCTGCTCGTACTCAGTGCATACATACAATTTAGCACAAAAAACAAGAAACAGAAAAAAGAAAAAAACAGAAGGGAGAAGGGGGGGGGGATGGGGGCGGGAATAGGTGCACAATTTCTGCGGCGCTACATACATATATACATATATACAGATGGAAGTCCGTGTTGGGCAGTGAAGTCAGTGCATGTGTGAATTAGAATTAATAGTAGTTATAATTCTCGGAAAGTAACTATTCCTGAGTCTATTTGTCCTGGATTTGATGCACCTATAGCGCCTTCCAGAGAGCAGCAGGTCGAACAGTCCAAACGCAGGATGGGAGCTGTCTTGGGAAGTAAGGAGTAAGGGGATATTTCCTGTACCTCAGCACACATGACAATAAACTAAACAACCTCACCTGGGTGTTTAAGAAGGAACTGCTGATGCTGGAAAATCGAAGGTACACAAAAATGCTGGAGGAACTCAGCGGGTGCAGCAGCATCTATGGAGCGAAGGAAACCCCTTCTTCAGACTTGTTTGAATATTAAAAATCTCGAGCATATTTTTAATTGATTGGTAAATGAATTGCTGTAATAATATTTGCAGTGGACGTCTAGGTTGGTTAATTCAGTGCAGAGCAAAGGTATTTGAGTCTGAAGATGGGTTTCGGCCCGAAACGTCACCTATTTCCTTCGCTCCATAGATGCTGCTGCATCCGCTGAGTTTCTCCAGCATTTTTGTGAACCTCACCTGGTCTAGTCTGCAATGGCATTGATGTTGAATTCTCCAATTGTAGGAACACTCTCCCTTCCTCTCCCCTCCTAATCCTCCTAGTTCCTCTGGCTCACCTGCTCCTATCTAACACACTAGGCCGCACTTTCTCCCAACTTTCCCCCCCTCCACCCCCTCCGCCCCTTAAAAAGACGCAAAGCGCTGGAGTAACTTAGCGGGTCAGTCAGCATCTCAACATTGCAACGTACTATCACGACATTAAAAAAAACACATTTGGGCAGGTACCTGGGTAGGATAGGTTTAGAGGGATATGGCCCCAACTCAGGCAGGTGGAACTAGTGTAGATGGGGCTTGCTGGTCGGTTTGGGCAAGTTGGGTTGAAGGGCCTGTTTCATGGTTCCATGTCTCCATGGCTCTGATGACATTTTGGGTCGGGAGCCTTCCTCAGACCCTCCTTCTTTCTCTACACGGCCTCCTTGCACCCTCGGTCCTGACGCAAGGTCTCGTCCCGAAACGTCAACCTTCTCTTTGCCTCCAGAGACGTGCCTCGCCTACTGAGTTCCTCCAGCCATTGGCTTTCTATGATGCTCCAAACCTCAAGATTGGCAGTCTCTTGTGCCTGCAGATTTCACTTATTACTCTTGCCTACACTTGTCCCTGTATCTGAATTTTAATTGCAGCATATCTGCAAGCGCGTATAACAACAGGGTCCAAATAGGATGACTTATTTGAATATTAAAAATGTCGAGCATATTTTTTATCAATTGGTAAATGAATTGCTGTAATAATATTTCCAGTGGACTTCTTGGTTGGTTAATTCAGTGCAGAGCAGAGGTATTTGAGTCCTGGTTGGGTGAGCTGAGATGACTTTCTTCCCAGCTGTTATCAGGCAACTGAATCATCCTACCACAACCAGAGAGCAGTGCTGAACTACTATCTACCTCCTTGGTGACTCTCGGACTATCCTTGATCGGACTTTGCGAGCATTACCTTGCACTAAACATTATTCCCTTATAATGTGACCATACACCATAGAAGCCTCAATTGTAATCATGTATTGTCTTTCCGCTAACTGGACAGCACGCAACTATAGCTTCTCATCATACCTTGGTACACGTGACAATTAACTAAACTGCAACTGTAACCAGCCCCTTATCTGCATTTGGCTCATGGATGTTACAGGATTCTGACTTGAGACTTGAGACTTCCTTATCTTAGTTTAGATTCAAGATACAGAATGGAAACAGGCCCTTTGGCCCACCGAGTCCGCACCACCCAGCGATCCACCGCACACCAACACTATCCTACACCCACCAGGGACAATTTACAGGTTGGTGACCTGTTCTCCGGAGCTCGTCCGCTGGACTGGAAGGCAACAGCATCGGCAGCTTTGAACAACCCGGGCCGCGGAGTTTGAACCGGCCCGTTCGCGGAGCTCAGATTCAGCCGCGGGACTGACTTACTTACCATCGCCCGGCGGGGTCACAACATCAGAGGCCTGGATCGCTTCAGCACAGAGGGAGAACAGAGAGGGAAGAGACAAAGACTTAAGACTTTTGCCTTCCATCGCAGTGAGGAGGTGCCTGGTGAACTCACTGTGGTGGATGTTAAATTTGTGTTTATTGTGTGTTTTTCTCATTTTTATTATATGTATGACTGCAAGGCACGAAATTTTGTTCAGACCAAAAGGTCTGAATGACAATAAAGGATACTTTGACTTTGACTTTGACTACAAATTTACCAAGCCAATTAGCCCACAAACAGGGAGTACAGAGAAGGTTCACCAGACTGATTCCTGGGACGTCAGGACTTTCATATGAAGAAAGACTGGATAGACTCGGTTTGTACTCGCTAGAATTTAGAAGATTGAGGGGGGATCTTATAGAAACTTACAAAATTCTTAAGGGGTTGGACAGGCTAGATGCAGGAAGATTGTTCCCAATGTTGGGGAAGTCCAGAACAAGGGGTCACAGTTTAAGGATAAGGGGGAAATCTTTTAGGACCGAGATGAGGAAAACCTTTTTCACACAGAGAGTGATGAATCTCTGGAATTCTCTGCCGCAGAAGGTAGTTGAGGCCAGTTCATTGGCTATATTTAATAGGGAGTTAGATGTGGCCCTTGTGGCTAAAGGGATCAGGGGTTACGGAGAGAAGGCAGGTACAGGATACTGAGTTGGATGATCAGCCATGGTCATATTGAATGGCGGTGCTGACTCGAAGGGCCAAATGGCCTACTCCTGCACCTATTTTCTATGTTTCTATAAATCTATACGTCTTTGGAGTGTGGGAAGAAACCAGAGCTCCTGGAGAAAACACACGCAGGTCACGGGGAGAACGTACAAACTCCATTCGGACAAGCACCCGTAGTCGGGGTCGAGCCCGGGTCTCTGGCGCTGTAAGGCTGCAACTCTACCGCTGCGCCACCGTGCCACCCTTATCCGAGTTTTGAAGCCTTATTGTTGCCAGTGGAGTTGGTCATGGCATGGCTAAGCGAGCGGTATTGATTAACTATGCAAGTGAAACTTGCAGCCAGTTCATAGGTTCTTTACAACCACTTTCTCAGTTAAATGAGTAGACTGCTGCTTGGTTGTGTACTTTGTGTTTGACCGGCTGTTAAGGAGCCAATTCATCATCAGCAGTAAGAGCGTGGTGGAGCATCCAATTATCTCATTATGTTTCTTTTCCCTCACTTCTGTACACCTGGTTTTAGTTTTCGTACTTCACTTTAGAGATGCAGCGCGGAAACTGGCCCTTCGGCCCAACGAGTCTGCAGCGACCAGCGATCCCCGCACAGCCAAAGGGCCTGCGCATCACGTGGCGCGCAGGGATTTTGAGAATCCCAAATTCCTGGGACGCTGCGCGCGACCGCGCATCGCTGCCTACGCCACCACGTCTCACCACGCGTCATGCGCGCGTAATCCACGCCATTCGTGCATCGTGTCACATAAATGATGTCGCGTAAATGACGTGCAAATAACGCCCAAGTGGGACAGGCCCTTAACACTATCCTGCACACACGAGGGACAATTTACACTTGTACCAAGCCAAGTAACGTACAAACCTGTACGTCTTCGGAGTGCGGGAGGAAACCGAAGATCTCGGAGAAAACCCTCGCTGGTCACAGGGAGAATGTACAAACTCTGTACAGACAGCACCCATAGTTGGGATCGAACCCGGGTCTCCGGCGCTGCAAGCGTTGTAAGGCAACAACTCTACCACTGCGCCGAGAGTTCGATTTCGCTCTTGGGGCCAACAGAATTCAGGGGTATAGGGAGAAAGCAGGAACGGAGTACTAATTTTGGATGATCAGCCATGATCATATTGAATGGTGGTGCTGGCTCGAAGGGCTGAATGGCCTACTCCTGCACCTGTTTTCTATGTTTCTATGTGCCAACGTGCCGCCCCATGTGTACACCTTCCTGGCTTAAAAGAACCCTTTCAAAACATCATTAGTTGCAGCAAGTAAGAATGACCTTGTCCCATTCTAGTGCAATTGACAGTAAATAGACAATAGGTGCAAGAATAGGCCATTCGGCCCTTCGAGCCCTCTTCACTTCTGATCAATTATCTCTCCCTCTCCCTTGTTACCCATCGAGTTCCTCAGCTGGGCGGGAAATACTAAATGGTTGCAAAACACATGATATGAGGTGCAAGATTTAGTTTAGTTTAGTTTAGAGACACAGTGCAGAAACAGGCCCTTCAGCCCACTGAGCAAGCGCCAACCAGCGATCATCCCGTACGCTACCACTATCCTACGCACCATGGACAATTTACAATCTTTACCAAAGCCAATTAACCTGCAAAAGGCTGAACGTTTATGGAGTGTGGGAGGAAACCGGAGATCCAGCAGAAAACGCACACAGGTTAAGGGAAGAACGTACAAACTCTGTGCAGACAGCACCCATAGTCGGGATCGAACCCGGATCTCTGGCGCTGTAAGGCAATGACTCTACCTCTGCGCCATTGTGCTGCCCGAATCTTGTGGTGAGAAAAAAATGGGAAGTATATCAGAAGCGATATTGATGGATACAATGTGAAGATGGTGACCTCCTGTAAACCCAATCTGTAATCCATCCAAGAGCAATTGTGCAAGAGAATCGGAAGTAGATATTGCAATCTGACAATATTCAATATACGATACTTCATACAGTTTTATGGGTGTATCGGCACTAATATCTCTCTCACGTTTCATTGATTGCCATTGAATCTGGCAACCAAATCGTGGTCAAGGAATATTAATATGCGATTGTAAGGGGAGCAGAGAACTGGGCGGCACAGTGGCGCAGCGGTAGAGTTGCTGCCTCACAGCGCCAGGGACCTGGGTTCGATCCTGACCACTGGTGCTTGTCTGTACGGAGTATGTACATTCTCCCCGTGACCTGCGTGGGTTTTGTCCGGGATCTCCGGTTTCTTCGCACAGTTTGTCGATTAATTGGCTTGGTATAAAATGTAAAATTGTCCCAAATAGGGTAGTGTTAAGGTACACAAAATTGCTGGAGAAACTCAGCGGGTGCTGCAGCATCTATGGAGCGAAGGAAATAGGCGACGTTTCGGGCCGAAACCCTTCTTCAGACTGAAGGGTAGTGTTAATGTGTGGGGATCGCTGGTCGGTGCGGACTCGGTAGGTTGGAGGGCCTGTTTCCACGCTGTATCTCTAAACTAAACTAATAGCTAGTATGACGAGTACTAACCCTATGAATATTGATTTATCAAACTGCTTTCCCTCTCTCTCCGTCCCTCCCCCATCCTAGTTCTCTGATTAGTTTCACTGTCCTCCTGATCAACTTTTATTGATTGAGTGCCTCATTGTCACCTTCCCCTCTGCTAACAATGATCCATTTCTACGTTTTCCCCGATTATTAACTCCTTTAATCTCTCATTTTCACACCTCGCCCTCCCATATCTCTCTGTCTCCCTCTCCCCTGACTCTCAGTCTGAAGAAGGGTCTCGACCCAAAATGCCACCCATTGCTATTCTATCCAGAGATGCTGCCCGCCCCGCTGAGTTACTACAGCACTTTGTGTCTATCTTCAGTGGAAACCAGCATCTGCAGTTCCTTCCTGCATTAATAGTTTATGAAGGGAAGGCAGCGACTCTACTGTGAAGCTACTTTGCCACCCTGTAACATTCAATAGCCTGATAGTTATTGGGAAAGAAGCTGCTCCTGAACTTGGGCGTTACAGTTCTCAGGCTCCTGCATCTTCTTCCCGATGAGAGGAGTGAAATGAGAGCATGGCCAGGATGGTGTGGGTCTCTGATGACTGCTGTTGGTGCTGGCTGCCATTTTAGACACATAGTACATTAGGTACAGCAGGCAGTGAAGAAAGCGAATGGCATGTTGGCCTTTATAACAAGAGGAATCGAATACAGGTCCTTCTACAGTAGTACAGAGCCATAGTGAGACCACTCCTGGAGTATTGTGTGCAGTTTTGGTCCCCTAATTTGAGGAAGGACATTCTTGCTATTGAGGGAGTGAAGCGTAGGTTTACAATGTTAATTCCCGGGATGGTGGGACTGTCATATGCTGAGAGAATGGAGCAGTTGGGCTTGTATACTCTGGAGTTTAGAAGGATGAGAGGAAATCTCATTGAAACATATAAGATTGTCAAGGGTTTGGACACGCCAGAGGCAGGAAACATGTTCCCGATGTTGGGGGAGTCCAGCACCAGGGGCCACAGTTTAAGAATAAGGATTAAGCCATTTAGAACGGAGACGAGGAAACACTTTTTCTCACAGAGAGTGGTGAGGCTGTGGAATTCTCTGCCAGAGAGGGCGGTGGAGGCAGGTTCTCTAGATGCTTTCAAGAGAGAGCTAGATAGGGTTCTTAAAAATCGGAGTCAGGGGGTATGGGGAGAAGGCTGGAACGGGGTACTGATTGGGGATGATCAGCCATGATCACATTAAATGGTGGTGCTGGCTCGAAGGGCTGAATGGTCTACTCCTGCACCTATTGTCTATTGTCTATAGAGCTAAACGCTACCTTTCAGTGCATTCCAGGCACCAAGTTTAGATGAGTTTAAAACTCAGCATGGAAACAGGCTATCGGCCCACCGATTCCATGACGACCAGCGATCTCCGCACGTTAACACTATTCTACACACCTGCAACAAATTACAATTGTACCAAGCCAATTACCCTACAAACAACCGACAAACCATGTGGGAGGAAACTGGAGCACCCAAGCTCGCAAGGAGAACGTACAAACTCTGCACAGTCAAGCGGCCGTAGTCAGGATCGAACCGGGTCTCTGGCGCTGTGAGGCGGCGCAACTCTACCGTTGCGCCACCGAGGCGTGTTTCGAAATGGGAAACCATGTTTTACCTGAGATGATGGGAAGTTATGTCTTGAAGCAAGCCAGCATAGTGAAAATAGACCTGATGGGGTAAGAAAAAAACAGTTTAAGGTGATGCGGCACGGTGGCGCAGCGGTAGAGTTGTTGCCCGTCCCACTTAGGAAACCTGAACGGAAACCTCTGGAGACTTTGCGCCCCACCCAAGGTTTCCGTGCTAGTTGAAGGTGGTTGCCGGAGGTTGCAGAAGACCTTCCACTACCTGCAACCTCCGGCAACCACCTTCAACTAGCATCGCAACCGGCTTCCACTAAAAAATTACCGATTTCGAAAACGGCAAACGATTTTTAGTCGCGGCCGGTTTTGAATTTTTTGAAATCATCGCCGGAGTATAGAAGAAGCGGAAACCACTTTCGACCATTAGGGAGACTGACAAAAACCTCCGGGAACCGCACGGGAACCTTGGGTGGGGCTCAAAGTCTCCAGAGGTTTCCGTTCAGATTTCCTAAGTGGGACAGGGGCATTACAGCGCTTGCAGCGCCGGAGACCCAGGTTCGATCCTGACAGCGGGTGCTGTCTGTACGGAGTTTGTACGTTCTCCCCATGACCTGCGTGGGTTTTCACCGAGTTCTTCAGTTTCCTCCCACACCCCAAAAAAGTACAGGTTTGCAGGTTAATTGGCTTGTTGGCTTGGGTTTGTATGCTTGGTATAAGTGTAAATTGTCCCCGGTGTTTGTAGGCTTGTGTTAGTGTGCGGGGATCGCTGGTCGGTGCGGACTCGGTGGTCCGAAGGGGGCCTGTTTCCGCCTTGTATCTCTAAACTAAACTAAACTAAACTACGCAACGCCGCAGAGTTTTCCTTCACAATCGATGAAAATTGTAGTTGAAAGTAGCTGTTAGAATGGCAGGTGCAAAGTCGTCATTGCAATCACAAGCGCATTGTAATTCGCCATTATGTTGACATTGTTGACCTCTCCTCAAGTGGATACATGTGTGATTTACTCAAATGATAATGGGACTCAAACAGAACCAAACCGCCTTGGAAATGGAGCGAGCTAAACAGGAAAGTGACACCACTGCATTCAAGGATAAATCCCTCAAATGAAAAGAAAAAGTGATGAAAAACCAAATACTTCCCAGGGAAAGTATCAACAAATGTGTCAGTTGTCAAAACCACTCAACCAGCCAAGAAACCGACAACTGATAAACGCTGGGAAATGAGATGCTGCTCGCTGTTCAATACAAGGTTAATTTGCAAGCTAAATCGGAAGTGAAGAAGGCAAATACGACATTAGCATGTATTTCAAGAGGACTAGAGTATAACAACAGGAATGTAAGGGTAAGGAGATTGTAATTTATCCCCGTGACCTGCGTGGGGTTTCTCCAAGATCTTCGGTTTCCTCCCGCACTCCAAAGGTGCATAGGTTTGTAGGTTAATTGGTTTTGGTAAAATTGTAAATTGTCCCTAGTGTGTGCCGAATCATGTTCATGTGCGGGGATCACTGGTCGGTGTGGACTCTGTGGGCCGAAGGGCCTGGTTCCGCGTTGTATCTCTAAACGAAACTGAGCTGGCATTTTCCAGTTCCAATACTTCTTGTTAACTTGAGCCACGCTGTGCTCACTAGATTTAGGTATGTTACAAAACCTACCTGAATCGTCATTGGGAATCTGCCCTCAGCCATGTCCGCGATTTTGGCGCTGTTTGGAGGGGGCGGGTTTAAAACGCGATTTTTACTAGGCTGTACTAATCGCAGATGTTCAGCCTAGTAAATCATTAACGAAAAATCGCTGCAAGACCCGGTCGCAAAAGGTATTATTAGTTTTATAGGCCTCGATAATATAGTTCTAATAGTTTTTAAATTACTGTCTGATTCCGCAACCTCTCGCAGCCCCAGGGTTTTATAAAGCAAACAATTAAAGGTATGTACCTTATTTTTACATTAAATGGGGCATATATATAACCCTATATATCAAGTTATCTATAACGAGTAGTTCATTTTGGGCTTTTTATATCCCGCAGTATTTTTCTCTGCATTTGAGGGCACTAATCCAGCACGATATCAACGTTCTAAACCAGCGCGTTCACAGGAACCCACTAGAAAGCCGATTTAAATGGGCATTTATTTACAGCAATTGAACACTAAATTCCTTCCATTTGGCCTATAAATTAATGTAAATTAGATATAAAAATCATGTTATATTGTGAATTATTTGTGAATAATCTTTGGACACTTAGGCTATTTAAAAATGTTAATCTTTCCTTAAGAAATGGGCTTTTGACTATCCAAGATCACAGCTTTTTTGTAATGTCCATTGAAAATCAATAGGGAACAAGATGCTAATTTCCGAGTATGAAAATGGCCATAACGTTTTTAATACTTGAGATATGAAAGTGAATTTGGTGTCAAATTAAACTTATTGTTATGCTTTATCTGATGGGATAAATTGCAGACTTGATTTTTAAAATCTCAAAATTTTGTAACATTGCTACTAGATTGAGTACCTGCCTGTTTACCTGGCTAGCATAGCATCTGTAAACAATGGACTTGAATAAGCTGAGTTTTAATTGCAATCATAATGCAAACGGTAACGAGGCTCGCTGTGATATTTTGCGGAAGATAAGACACAAAATGCCTGAGTAACTCCAGTGGGACAGCCAGCATCTCTGGAGAAGATCAAGATCAAGATCAAGATACATTTAATTGTCATTTGGACCCCTTGAGGTCCAAACGAAATGCCGTTTCTGCAGCCATACATTACATACAAATAGACCCAAGACACAACATAATTTACATAAACATCCATCACATTGCTGTGATGGAAGACCAAATAAACTTATCTCTCCACTGCACTCTCCCCCCCCCCCCACGATGTCAGGGTCAAAGTCAAAGCCCCCGGCTGGCGATGGCGATTGTCCCGCGGCCATTAAAGCCACGCCGGGCGATGCAAGGTCGCATACCGGGTTCTTGGTGTTAGAGCCCCCGGCGTGCGCTCACAGAGTCCCGCGGCCATTCCAAGACGCGCGGGGCAGTGGTGTCAGGCCCCGCTCCAGGAGCTCTTCGACCCCGCAACTCGGGCGGGAGAAGTCGCCGTTGCGAGAGCCCTGAAAAGCGGTCTCCCTCCAGGGACCCGCGGGCTCCCGGTGCCGCCGTCCACAGACCTGCAGTTGAAGCCTCCGACTCTCCGGTCGGGCCGCAGCAGCAGCAGCAGCAGCAGCGCTCCTCCACCGCTCCACCCGCTCCGGACTCGGCCAGCCCCGCGACGGTGACGGTGAGTCGTCGGCACCAGAGTCCCCGGTCTCTTCCTGTTGGAGGCCGCTCCTCATTGCAGCCCCAACGATAACGGAAAACCCGACGAGAAAAGGTCGTGTCTCCCGTGCAGGGAGAGATTTAAAAGTCCCCCCCCCCCCCCCCCCCCCCCTCACACACACACCCCAACAAAAAATAACAAAAACTACATAAAAACATAGACAGAAAATAATAAAACGCGGACAGGCTGCAGAGGCCGCTGCTGACGAGAGTCGCGCCGCCCACCGGAGAAGAAGGAATGGGTGACGTTTTGGGTCGAGACCCTTCTTCAGACTGAGAGTGAGGGGGAGAGGGAGACCCTAGAGATTTGGAAGGGTAAGGTGTGAAAATGGGAGATCAAAGGGGGCGACGAGCAAGGAAAAATGTAGAATGGATCATTGTTCGCTGAGGGGAAGTTGACAACGAAGTACACAATCGGTAAAATATAATGAGGAGTCGGAGAACTAGGATGGGGGAGGAATGGGGTGAAACGTCGCCTATTCTTTCTCTACAGAGATGCTGCCTGTCCAGCTGAGTTCCTGGGCTGTACTTTGAATAAGGTGCCAGAATGGCAGCCGGTATTGAACCCAGTGTTTTATATGTGCGGCATAAATTTATTTAACCCATCATAGTGGTGCTGATCAATTTGTTGTTGGAGGATGGTGCTTTCAAAAGTTTGCTGGGATTGCTGACCTTGTGGTCTTGCATGGATGTCACTTTACCTCTGGGGAGAAGGCAATGCAATTCACGGGAATAGACTCGATGGCACAGGGTTGCTGCCCTTACGAGACCCGGGCCTGTACGGAGTTTGTACGTTCTCCCCATGACCTGCGTGGCTTCTCTTCATCTATGCTTCCCTCCCGCACTCCAAAGACGTACAGGTTTGTAGGTCAATGGGCTTGGGTTTGTATCCTTGGTATAAGTGTAAATTGTCCCTAACGTGCGTCGGCTTGTGTTAACGTGCGGGGATCGCTGGCTGGTGCTGTCTCGGTGGGCCGAAGGGCCTGTTTCCGCGCTGTATCTCTGAACTAAACCAAACTAAACTACGGCTTGGGAGCCGGTCTCTTCACCGGAAAAAGATCGACAACGCAGGGAAACCCATCCTGCAGGCTGGTCGGGCGCCGTAACTGGGAGGGAGCTGGAGACGTCGGATGCGAGGAGCAAGGGCCGCAGGGAAGGTGAACCGGGATAACACCATCAACGCCTTCAAGGTCGGCTATAGGCTATAAGGTCGGACATAGATGGCCGGATGAGGAACGTTGGTTCGGGGGCCAAGTCAGTCGAAGGCGACGGAAGGAAGGCCCTGAAGGAGCCTGGGGCTCGCCTGGAGCACGAGCCGCTCCAGTAGACCGAACGAGCGGGTGGACCGGACCGGACTGGACATTGGGCTTTGGAATTGGAACATGGCGGCGCCTGCTTGTGTAAACATGCAAGAAGAATGACATTGTGCAGTTGTACATGTGACAAATAAAACATTATTGTACATGGAACATTGGAAAGTACCAGGAGGAAACAAATCCATTTTCTTTCAATTGCACTCAGGTCACTTTATAGTTTGGAGACGCAGTGTGGAAACGGGCCCTTCAGAGATGAGGAGGAATTTCTTTAATCCGAGGGTGGTGAATCGGTGGACTTCATTGCCTCACACAGCGGTGGAGGCCAAGTCGGTGGATATCTTTATGCCGCACGTTGACAGATTTGTGATTGGTACGGGTGTCAGGGGTTACGGGGAAAAGGCAAAAAGAATGGGGTTGAGCGGAATGATATATCAGCCGCGTGTCAGGTCTCGGGTTTGTTCTAGTTTCTGTTTCTTATTGTTTTTTAGTATTAGAGTGTGCATTCTTGTTTTATTTTGGTGTCTCGCATCTCCTCTTGTTTCAGGTCCCATTTCCTGTCAGGTCGTTTACCCTCATGTGATTATTGGCCCCGCCCTGATGTGTTTCACCTGTGTCTCGTTATCCCCTGCTAGTCTGTGTTTAAGCCCTTTGTGTTTTAGTTCTCATGGCCAGTTCGTTGTGTATGCTACTTGGTATCACCTCGTTCCAGCTCTAGAAATCTTGTGACCTCGACCATTGCCTGTTTTTCAACCTGTTTTTTGCCTGCTCCTAGATTGTACTGTTGCCTCTGTTTTGCTTACCTGTGTACCGACTTGGACCGATTAAACTCTGAAGACTGATCTGCCCCGTGTCTGAGCTGCATTTGTGTCCTCCTCCTTGTTCAGTTCTGATACCGCGATTGAATGGCGGCGAGGACTTGAAGGGCCGAATGGCCTAATTCTGCTCCGAGAACTAGAGACCTTCAGCGCGCCAACCAGCGTTCACCTGCACTAGTTCTATCTTACCCCAGTTTTACATCTTACACACACTCTAGGCATAATTTACGGAAGCCAGTGAACCTACAAATCCGCACCTCTTTGGTGTGTGGAAGGAAACCGGAGCATCCGGAAAACCCCCCGCATGCACAGGGGAGTACGTGCAAGCTCTGTACGGGCAGCACCCGTAGTCAGGATCGAACCTGGGTCTCTGGCGCTGCAAGGCAGGGCAGCAACTCTACCGCTGCGCCACCGTGCCGCCCCAACCAGGCTTCTTACCTGCCCCAGGATTACTGCTACAATCAGACACAATCTCTTAAGGGCCTGTCCCACTTTTCGGCGATTGCCGGCATCAGGTCACCGAAAAACTCACGGCGTGATGACGTATGACGTACGGTGATTTTCCAAGCGCTGGATTTCGAAATGTTCAAAATCTTTTGGCGACACTGATATGACGCTGGCAGTCGCCGAAAAAATCGCCAGGTGGGACAGGCCCTTTACTCTTCAGTCTCCACTTTCCTTCTAAATGCTCTTTTATCTTTGTGTTACTTGAAACATTCGATACGTCGTTGAAACAATGCACATCCAAGGGTGGTGCTTGGAATGGCAGCTGCAATGATAATCGCACCCTCTTTCATCGCGTTGTGTTCTTTCCGACGCGCCTCGCTCACTCACACCAGCCCCCCCCCCCCCCCCCCCCTCTCTCTCAACATGGCAGATTGCCTTCCGTGTGTCAGGGAGATTCCTTCATCTTCTATTGTTCTATTCCCGTTTAGTTTCGTATTTTAGTTTATGGATACAGCGTGGAAACAGGCCCTTCGGCCCACCGGGTCCACACTGACTAGCGATCCCCGCACACTAACACTATCCTACACGCACTAGGGGCACATACACCAAGCCAATTAACCTACAAACCTGTATGTCTTTGGAGTGTGGCAGCAAACCTCAGAGAAAGATCTCAGAGAAAAACCACGCAGGTCACGGGGAGAACGTACAAACTCCGTACAGACAGCACCCGTAGTGGGGATCGAACCCGGGTCTCCGGCGCTGCATTCGCTGTAAGGCAGCAACTCTACCGCTGCGCCACCGTGGCCGCCCTTTGACTTTAGACTTTTAGACTTCAGAGATACAGCAACAGGCCATTCAGCCTGCTGAGTCCATGCTGACCTTTACCTTGCACTAAACGTTTTTCCCTTTTCATGTATCTCTACACTGTGAATGACTCGATTGTAATCGTGTACTGTCTTCCTGCCGACTGGTTAAACCACAACAAAAGCTTTTCACTGCACCTCGGTACATGTGACAATAAACTAAACTGTGGCGGGGAGAAGGAAGGAAAAAGGAGGAGGAGGAGCCCGAGGGCTGAGGGATGGGAGGAGACAGCACGAGGGCTAAGGAAGGGGAGGAGACTGCAAGGGCTAACAAAATTGGGAGAATTCAATGTTCACGCCCGCAGGATGCAGACTCCCCGAGCGGAATATGAGGTGCTGTTCCTCCAATTTCCGGTATTGCTCACTCTGGCCATGGAGGAGACCCAGGACAGAGAGGTCGGATACGGAATGGGAGGGGGAGTTGAAATGCTGAGCCACAGGGAGGTCAGGTTGGTTAATGCGGACCGAGCGGAGGTGTTCGGCGAAACAATCGCTCAGCCTCCGCTTAGTCTCACCGATGTAGATCAGCTGACATCTAGAGCAGCGGATGCAATAGATGAGGTTGGAGGAGATACAGGTGAACCTCTGTCGCACCTGGAACGACTGCTTGGGTCCTTGAATGGAGTCGAGGGGGGAGGTAAAGGGACAAGTGTTGCATCTCTTGCGGTTGCAAGGGAAAGTGCCCGGGGAGGGGGTGGTACGGGAGGGAAGGGAAGAATTGACAAGGGAGTTATGGAGGGAGCGGTCTTTGCGGGGAAATGGGAAGATGTGGCGAGTGTTGGGGTCACGTTGGAGGTGGCAAAACTGACGGAGGATTAGTTGTTGTATGTGATGGCTGGTGGGGTGAAAGGTGAGGACTAGGGGGACTCTGCCCTTGTTGCAAGTGCGGGGATGGGGAGAGAGAGCAGTGTTGCGGTGTATGGAATAGCGTGTCCAAACCCTTAACAATCTTATATGTTTCAATACGATCCCCTCTCCTTCTAAACTCCTGAGTGTACAAGCCCAGCTGCTCCATTCTCTCAGCATATGACAGTCCCGCTGAAGAGGAATGGGAGCCATTTTGGGTTGAGATCCTTAGTTTGGTTTGGAGATACGGCGTGGAAACAGGCCCCCAGAATCCACGCCAACCAGCGAACCCCGCACGTTAACACTATCCTCCACACACTACGGACAATTCACACTTATACCGAGTATAAAACCTGCACGTGTGGGAGGAAACCGAAGATCTCGGAGAAAACCCACGCAGGTCACGGGGAGAACGTACAAACTCCGCAAAGACAGCACCCGTAGTCGGGGTCGAACCCGCCAGCGCTGTGAGGCAGCAACTCTACCGCTGCGCCACCGTGCTGTCCTTCTTCAGATTGAGAGTCAGGGGAGAAGGAAAACTGGAGATAGAGAAGGGCACAAAGAGAATGTAAGGTGTGAAAACGGCAGATCAAAGCAGACGAAGTTCAAGGAAATGTAAAACGGTTCATAGTTGGCTGAGGGGAAGGTGACAACGAGTCCTTCAATCAATAAAATGAGTTGGATGAACAATGAAACTAGTCGGATAACTCGGGTGGGAGAGGGACAGAGAGAGAGGGAAAGCAAGGATTACTTGAAGTTACAGAAATCAATGTTGATACCGCTGGGTTGGAAGCTACCCATTGCACAATGTGAGGTTTTTAACTCATCACTCCAACACACGTCACCCTAAACAAATCCTGTAGTCTCGCGAGCCACCGGCAGGCCAGAGAAACACTTCAAGGACAACATCAAGAACAGTCTGAAGAAGTTCCACATCACATCGAACAACTGGGAGCACATTGCACTGGACAGGCGCTCCTGGAGGAAATCCGTGCGGGAAGGAGCTGCACGTCACGAAACGGAACTACGCCGTGTCACAGAGACAAAGCGACAGCACCGTAAGGAGAGAGAGAGAAGGGGCTCTCGACGGCTACCGACCACCGCCAGTCTCCACGGCCCACGTTGCACCAAGGTGTGTGTGGATCGCGGATCGGCCTCTACAGACATCTGCAGACCCACAAGTAGACGACCCTATGGAGAGGAGAGGACAGTCATACTCGTTTCAAGTGACCGCTGATGATGATGATGTATACTGTATATATATGTGCGTGTGTGTGTGTGTGTGTGTGTGGTGTGTGTGTGTGTGTGGGTGTGTGTGTGTGTGTGTGTGTGTGTGTGTGTGTGTGTGTGTGTGTGTTGATGTGTATATGTGTGTGTGTGTGTGTGTGTGTGTGTGTGTGTATGTGTGTGTGTGTGTGTGTGTGTTTAGATGTGTGTGTGTGTGTGTGTGTGTGTGTGTGTATATGTGTGTGTGTGTGCGTGTGTGTGTGTGTGTGTGTGTGTGTGTGTGTGTGTGTGTGTGTGTGTGTGTGTGTGTGTGTGTGTGTGTGTGTGTATGCGTGTGCGTGTGCGTGTGTGTATGCGTGTGTGTGTGTGTGTGTGTGTGTGTGTGTGTGTGTGTGTGTGTGTGTGTGTGTATGTATCGGCTTGTAATCGTTAGAATTTCGAAGATTGAGGGGGGGATCTTATAGAAACTTACAAAATTCTTAAGGGGTTGGACAGGCTAGATGCAGGAAGATTGTTCCCGATGTTGGGGGAAGTCCAGAACAAGGGGTCACAGTTTAAGGATAAGGGGGAAATCTTTTAGGACTGAGATGAGAAAAAACATTTTTCACACAGAGAGTGGTGAATCTGTGGAATTCTCTGCCACAGAAGGTGGTTGAGGCCAGTTCATTGTCTATATTTAAGAGGGAGTTAGATGTGGCCCTTGTGGCTAAAGGGATCGGGGTATGGAGAGAAGGCAGGTACGGGATACTGAGTTGGATGATCAGCCATGATCATATTGAATGGCGGTGCAGGCTCGAAGGGCCAAATGGCCTACTCCTGCACCTGATTTCTATGTTTCTATGTTTCTACTTTATGAATATATATACATGTGTGTGTGTGTGTGTGTGTGTGTATGTGTGTGTGTGTGTGTGTGTGTGTGTGTGAGTGTGTGTGTGTGTGTGTGTGTGTGTGTGTGTGTGTGTGTGTGTGTGTGTGTGTGTGTGTGTGTGTGTGTGTGTATGTATACTTGATGTATATGTATATATATGAGTGTATGACAACTGGTCTTTCTGACAGATTCAAGTAGTCCTTCCGTTACATGCATTGTTGATGCGTTCTACCATAACTCAACAGTTCCAACTAAAAGTTTTTCGACTTTCCGGTTGAAGAATTGATGTGATAAATCTTGGCAAATGCACCTCTCTCTCGCTTTCAAAGGCCACTGAATTATTAATATTGATGCAGTCACCTTGTGTCCCGATGCGCACTGATGTCTTCCTTTAATTGGATGTGTTGCTATGAGCAAGGTAAAGGATGAACAAGCTCCTTGCAAGTTTGGTCCTGAGGTTGGGCAGTAGACCTGTTCCAGTCGAGGCTGGCAAAGTCTCTGAAGTGAGAGATGGCTGTGGTAGTGGAGTTGGCCTGACCGGCAATCCTTCAGAGACGCTACCACCATCAAAGGGATCTTTGATGGATAAGTATCTCCTGACTTTGGAGATACAGCGTGAAACGGGTCTTCCCCCCCCCCCCCCCGAGTCCAATTATCTTACAGCCCCCGCAGGTCTTCGGAATGCGGGAAGAAACAATGTGTCGACTGGGCTTATACTCTCTTGAATTTAGAAGGATGAGAGGAGATCTCATAGAAACATATTAAATTCTTAAAGGATTTGACAGGCTAGATGCAGGAAAAATGTTCCCGATGTCGTGGGGAGTCCAGAACCAGATGTCACAGTTTAAGAAAACTTTTTCACCCAGAGAGTTGTGAATCTGTGGATGTCTCTGTCACAGAAGGCAGTGGAGGCCGATTCAATGGATGGTTTCAAGAGAGAGTTTAGGGTCTGTCCCACTTGGGTGAACTAATCCGCGCGTTCTGGCGAGTTTGCCGTCAACTCATGCGAGGTCGTAGGAGGTCTTTGTAACTCTCCTTCATGCTCGATAGTGATCTCCGTGTACTCGAGACCTCAGCTAGTTCGCGGCGTTTTTTTCAACATGTTAAAAAAAAGGTCGCCATAGAAAAATCGATACTTTTTTTACTCGTAGGTTTAGTCGTAGTAGGTCGTAGTAGGTCGGCATGTTAGTCGTAGGTAATCGAGGGTAGTCGAAGGTAGTCTTAGATGTAGTCTTCATCATAGTCGAAGGGAGGTCAAAGGAGGTCGCCTTCACTCTCCACTATTCGGTGTCCAATTTTCACGAAGTTAGTTGTAGTTAGTTGTAACTACTCGAAGCTGGTCTTCAACATAGTCGAAGGAGGTCTCCAACATGTCATTTTTTCAAACTCTCCTAAACTCTTCTAAACTCGTCAATTAAGTCGCCCAAGTGGGACAGCCCCTATAGATAGATTTATCGATTTTATCATTTAAAAATAAATTGGATAGGTATATGGACGGGAAAGGAATGGAGAGTTATGGTCTGAGTGCAGGTAGATGGGACTAGGGGTGAATAAGTGTTCGGCACGGACTAGAAGGGCCAAGATGGCCTGTTTCCGTGCTGTAATTGTTATATGGTTATATGGTTATAGCGCTCGTCGGGCTGAGGGAATCAAGAAATATGGGGAGAAAGCAGGAACGGGGTACTGATTGGGGATG
Organism: Leucoraja erinaceus; assembly: GCF_028641065.1. Taxonomy (NCBI): domain Eukaryota; kingdom Metazoa; phylum Chordata; class Chondrichthyes; order Rajiformes; family Rajidae; genus Leucoraja; species Leucoraja erinaceus. The sequence continues at coordinate 51,033,245 of NC_073389.1, forward strand.
ATCAGCAATGATCACATTGAATGGCGGTGCTGGCTCGAAGGGCCGAATGGCCTACTCCTGCACCTTTTTTCTATGTTTCTACGTTTCTCAGCCCACGCAGCCACAGGGAGAACGTGCAAGCTCCGCGCAGACAGCGCCCAATACTCAAAAAGAATTTGAGTATAAGAGCAGGGAGGTTCTACTGCAGTTGTACAGGGTCTTGGTGAGACCACACCTGGAGTATCGCGTACAGTTTTGGTCTCCTAATCTGACATTCTTGCCATAGAGGGAGTACAGAGAAGATTCACCGGACTGATTCCTGGGATGGCAGGACTTTCATATGAAGAAAGACTGGATAGACTCGGCTTGTACTCGCTAGAATTTAGAAGATTGAGGGGGGATCTTATAGAAACTTACAAAATTCTTAAGGGGTTGGACAGGCTAGATGCAGGAAGATTATTCCCGATGTTGGGGAAGTCCAGAAGAAGGGGTCACAGTTTAAGGATAAGGGGGAAGTCGTTTAGGACCGGGATGAGAAAAATAATTTTTACACGGAGAGTGGTGAATCTGTGGAATTTTCTGCCACAGAAGGCAGTTGAGGCCAGTTCATTGGCTATATTTAAGATGGAGTTAGATGTGGCCCTTGTGGCTAAAGGGATCAGGGGGTATGGAGAGAAGGCAGGGATGGGATACTGAGTTGGATGATCAGCCATGATCATATTCAATGGCGGTGCAGGCTCGAAGGGCCGAATGGCCTACTCCTGCACCTATTTTCTATGTTTCTATGAGGTCAGGATCGAACCTGCGTCTCTGGGGCTGTGATGCAGCAGCTCTGCCAACTGCGCCACCGTGCCGCAAACATCATTGAAACCAACGCTATCTTTAACTTTCCCCGTTAGCGGTGGAGTTTGTCTGACCTACAACCTGACAGAGACCCACTATGTTCATTAATAATGCCCCTTTGTCAGCAGTGGAAGCCAATTCCTGGTTGCTGCTAGATACGTGTTAAAAAAATGGCTCTGAATTTGCTCCATTCAACTGCTTCTGAAAGACTGAGCCTCAGTGAAGGCAACTTGGCGTGAAAACAAGTTGGCCTTTGTGGACAAAGGAACCACTTGTGTCGAGGTGTCCGTGATGTCATCGAGTTCCTGGTCCACTTTCATGGGCACAGATTCTGAACAATATTTCATTTTGCTTTTAAAAAATAAATAAATAAATAAAATAAAAATTCTTGGCTGGCTTCAGGCGACTCGGCAGATGTGCTTAAATGGATGTTCTCATCAGAAAGGTGAAGCACTGGCACGATTTGCAAAGCACTTTGCTACTTTTTCTCCCTTTTAGCATTTTCCCAAAGTGCTTCAGATGCATTAGCCACCACTGTCTGTAAAACCATTCTCTCCCCATGCCCGACTGAGAACACGCAGAGGGCATCTCCCCCTAACTCTGAAAAATAATGGGGAAATGCCGAAAGTACTCGGCACTGCTGACAGATTCTGTGCATGTGAATGGAATCGAGAGTTTGGCTTAGTTTTAAAGATACGGGTATCAGGGATTTACGGGGAGAAGGCAGGAGAATGGGGTTAGGAGGGGGAGATAGATCAGCCATGATTGAATGGTGGAGCAGACTTGATGGGCCGATTGGCCTAATTCTGCTCCTATCACTTATGAAGGTGCAACATGGAAACAGGCCCTTCGGCCCACCAAGTCCATACCGACCACTAGCACTATCCCACACACACACACACAGGGAACAATTTACATTCTTGCCAAAACCGAATAACCTGCAAAGATGCTGTTCCTCCAATTTGTGTTGGGCCTCACTCTGACAGTGGAGGAGGCCCAGGACTGAAAGTTCAGTGTGGGAATGGAAGGTGGAGTTTACGGCCCGTATTCTACTAATTGTAAAGTTATGCCCCTGTCCCACTTAGGAAACCTGAACGGAAACCTCTGGAGACTCTGCGCCCCGCCCAAGGTTTCCGTGCGGTTCCCGGAGGTTTTTGTCAGTCTCCCCACCTGCTTCCACTACCTGCAACCTCTGGCAACCACCTGCAACCTCCGGGAATATAGAAGTGTAGGGTGTGAAAAGGACAGATCAAAGCAGACGGTGATAAAAATAATGTAGAATGGTTTGTCGCTGGCTGAGGGGAAGGTGACCATGTGACATCGAGGAGGGCGACAGAACTAGCCGGAGAACTGGGAAGGGGCGGAGAGAGAGGGAAAGCAAGGGTTACTTGAATGTTAGAGAAATCAATGTTCATATCGCTGGGGTGTAAGCTGGCCAAGCGAGATATGAGGCGCTGTTCCTCCAATTAACTTACTCCGATGCATAAACCTGCAAAACTATTAACCTAGGTAATGGCTACTGCATTGGGCGGGAATCTATCAAGATCAGCTTGGCACCATTTCAAAAATCTAATAATAAGTAAGACTCAAAATTGGATTGCATTTTACCATTCTTTTCAGCACTTACAGAATCCCAAATCAATGTTGCCTTGATTAAATTACACTGCTGATCATGTCAGCTTTAGTTTAAGCTAGTGATACAGCGCGGAAACAGGCCCTTCGGCCCAAACAAGTCCAGGCCGACCAGCTATCTCCATACAATACAAAGTTAATTCCCGGCACGGCGGGACTGTCATATGCTGAGAGAATGGAGCAGCTGGGCTTGTACACTCTGGAGTTTAGAAGGATGAGAGGGTATCTTATGGAAACAAATAAGATTATTAAGGGTTCGGACATGCTAGAGGCAGGAAACATGTTCCCAATGTTGGGGGAATTCCAGAACCAGAGGCCACAGTTTAAGAATAAGGGGTTGGCCATTTAGAACGGAGATGAGGAAACATTTTTACACACAGAGAGTTGTGAGTCTGTGGAATTCTCTGCCTCCGAGGCCGGTTCTCTGGATACTTTCAAGAGAGAGCAAGAAAGGGCTCTTAAAGATAGCGGAGTCGGGGGATATGGGGAGAAGGCAGGATCGGGGTACTGATTGTGGATGATCAGCCCTGATCACATTGAATGGCGGTGGTGGCTCAAAGGGCCAAATGACCTACTCCTGCACCTGTTGTCTATTATCTACCAGCAGTATCCCACACACTAAGGGACAATTTACAATGTTTACCGGAGCCAATTAACCTGCACGTCTTTAGAGTGTGGGAGGAAGGGCGACAGCACCTGTAGGAAACCCACGCAGGCCACGAGGAGAACGTACAGACAACACCTGTAGTCAGGATCGAACCCGCGTTTCTGATGCTGTAGGGCAGCAACTCTACCGCTGCGCCACCGTGCTGCCCTAACAAGTAATCAACAAGCAATTTTTTTCCCCCTCATTTTATTATTAATAATAGAGGATGCAAGTGGTGATGAAGTGGTGAGGTTTAGCCCTGTATTTAACTTCTCAGCCCCAATGACCTGTGTCTGCTTGATGTATTGGTTTTATGTTTAAGGTCTGATCTCTCAAATAAAATCATTGAGGCGGAAATCACAGCGCAATGATGCAGAGACTTTTGGTGCCAAACGGGACATCATTCCGTGCGTGGTCACAAAGTAACTCGTCGGTGTAGGAAGGAACTGCAGATGCTGGTTTAAACCGCAGATAGACACAAAATGCTGGAGTAACTCAGCGGGATGGGCAGCGTCTCTGGCGAAAAGGAATGGGTGACGTTTTGGGGTCGAGACCCTTTTTCAGACTAGTTTTGGATAAGAGAAGTTTAGTTTAGCTTTGGGATACACCGCGGAAACAGGCCCTTCGGCCCACCGAGCCCGTGCCGACTAGGGATCCCCGCAAGGGATAGGAGAGGGTCAGGCAGCATCTCTGGAGGAAAATGATGGGTGACCTTTTGGGTCGGGACACTTCTTCAGTCTGAAGAAGGTGTCCCGACCTTCAAACGTCACCCGTCATTTTGTCTCCAGAGATGCTGCCTGACCCTCAGAGATACTCCACCACTTTGTCTCCATCTTTGGTGTAAACCAGCATCTGCCGTTCTTTGTTTCCACCGTACAAATTAGTGCATTCCTTTTGATGTCTAAACCAAACTAATGCAGTTATAGTTTGACGCGTAGGAATAATTACAATCGAGCCATGGTTACAATACATGTACAATATTGAAAGTAGGAATGCAGGTGCAGCAGGCAGTGAAGAAAGCAAATGGTATGTTAGCATTCATAACAAACGGATTTGAGTATAAGAGCAGGGAGGTTCTACTGCAGTTGTACAGGGTCTTGGTGAGTCCACACCTGGAGTATTGCGTACAGTTTTGGTCTCCTAATCTGAGGAAAGACATTCTTGCCATAGAGGGGGTACAGAGAAGGTTCACCAGACTGATTCCTGGGATGGCAGGACTTTCATATGAAGAAAGACTGGATAGACTCGGCTTGTACTCGCTAGAATTTAGAAGATTGAGGGGGGATCTTATAGAAACTTACAAAATTCTAGGCTAGACAGGCTAGATGCAGGAAGATTATTCCCGATGTTGGGGAAGTCCAGAACTAGGGGTCACAGTTTAAGGATAAGAGGGAAGTCTTTTAGAACCAAGATGAGAAAATCATTTACAGAGAGAGTGGTGAATCTGTTGGAATTCTCTGCCACAGAAGGTAGTTGAGGCCAGTTCATTGGCTATATTTAAGAGGGAGTTAGATGTGGCCCTTGTGTCGGTGCAGGCTCAAAGGGCTGAATGGCCTACTCCTGCACCTATTTTCTATGTTTCTATGTTTCTATACATAACGTTTACCGTAAGATAAAGCCAATAAAGTCCGATCAAAGATAGTCCGAGGGCCTCCAATGAAGTAGATAGTACTTCAGGCCAGCTCTCCTCTCTGGCTTGGGCATATTCCCAAGGAAATTCCGTCAGAATTCTGATAGGCAATATTTCCCTTCCATTCCATCCACGGTAAGAATAGCTTATAGAAATCGTACCCGTTTACAGCGAATCGGGCAATTAAATATATATTATATGTTTTTTAAAAGGCAGCTGCTGGAAACCCCAGATAAAAACCGACATGGGGGAAACACTCACAAGGTCGGGTAGCCTCTGCGGAAAAAGAAAGATTTCGGAACCTGAGGATCCTTCAAGAAAAACAGGAGTATGTGGGAAGGAACGGCCAATGCTGGTTTAAACTGAAGACGGACACAAAATACTGGAGGAAATCGGCGGGACAGAGAGCATCTCTGTAAAAAAAGATATGCTTTTTACAGAGCATAACACAATTTATTGTCACTATAAATACATACAAGGAAATTTCAGGCGCACTGCCCGAGCAGAGCTCAAACGTAGCAGATGAATAAATAACGACAATGAAAACAGCAAAGACGGCAAGAAAAACGTCGTCAAGTCAGAATGTACATTATTTCACAGTGTAGTGTTATAGCAGTACAAAATATTGGCTGTGGGGGGGGGGGGGGGGGGGGGGGGGGGGTGTATTGAGTTCAGATTGGTGATGGCCTTGGGGTAGAAACTGTGTGTTCATCTTGTGGTGTGTGGTTTGATGGACCTGTAACGCTTTCGTGAGGGCAGACGGGCAAACAAATGATGAGCGATTTGAGATGAGTCCTCTAGTATGCGTGATGCCGTCCGCAGGCAACGAGAGTATAGATCTCTTCCAGGGCATAGGTTACAGAGATAGGTTGAATAAGTTAGGTCTTTATTCTCTGGAGCGCAGAAGGTTAAGGGGGGACTTGATAGAGGTCTTTAAAATGATGAGAGGGATAGACAGAGTTGATGTGGACAAGCTTTTCCCTTTGAGAATAGGGAAGATTCAAACAAGAGGACATGACTTCAGAATTAAGGGACAGAAGTTTAGGGGTAATATGAGGGGGAACTTCTTTACTCAGAGAGTGGTAGCGGTGTGGAATGAGCTTCCAGTGGAAGT